>NC_068280.1:49263409-49563409 GCF_025860055.1 Xyrauchen texanus
GATTATAACGTGATGGCTCGTGTCTTACTGAATCATAATATATGTCACTTTGCATTTCTTATTGTGAAGAAAATTTGCAATATGCAGCTTGATTAATAAGATAAATAAGATTAATAAGAATAAAAAAAAAAATTGTGAGTTAAAGATGGATTAAAGTGAACAGAAAGGTGAGAGAGGGTTGTCTACGTTCTCTTAAAGCAAGTCTAAATAACATATATATTTCTTCTAAAGTAAATTACTTTACTGAGTTAAACTTAATCAAAAGTATTTTCTTTTTCACTTTAATTCAGTGATCGTAATTTAGCGGAAGTTTTAAAATATAATTTTGTCCTCTTAATTGTTAGTAATTTATGTCGGGGCACAATCTGAATAATCGGATAAGTAAATTATTAAATAAATTATTGGATGGTTAGCAAGTCTCTATTAGGACCTGCTAGTAGATGCTGAAACTACACCCTACAGTATGTAAACATGTACTAGGCAGATGTTTTTGACCATTGTATCTCATCGCGCCTTGTTTTTTAGATGTTGTGTCAGGTTAAAAAAAAGTCAACATTTAAAAAAACATCTTGAGACAACTGCATTCTCTTTTATTTGTTGTGCTGCATCTGAGGTTTTTTTAACTTGAGGAAGCATTTGGCGAGATCAGCCGCTATTGCAGTTTTAGAATCCACTGATCAAATATTTGACATTTATCTGATTTCTTGTCTCAGGGTTTCTGTTCAAAAGACATAACAGAATGTGTCTAGACACATCGATAGTGAGCTTTTAAGTAGTAGTCTTCACAAGTGCATGGATGCCACCATTACATTAGTGTGCATCTCTTTGGAAAATAAAGGATTTTTATTAAAAAAAAAATATTCTGAATAAAAAAGGAAAATATGTACAGTAATGTACTTACAATTAAAGTCTATCACATTAAATAATTTGGGCTCCAATGACTGCCTTCTATAATTCACTCATAGGAATTCACATATACATCAACCTTATTTGATCATCCCTTGATGATTTCAGAACTATATGTTATCAGACCTAAAATGGTATAACAAACACGAGTTGAATTGCTTATATTACAACACAATTCATTATACATTTTTACCAATAGGTGGCGATATCTCCAAATTGGTGCTGTCAGGGTGTGGTGACAATGACAATGCTGATATTGGAATTTCACACTACCATACTACTCTTACTATTTCTGCCATGGACAGATATAGCAGAATTAGCATGAGTAGTAGGGTAGTGTGCAATTCCAAACTTAGCCAAAGTTTCACGTCAATTAGGGGTGTACAGTGAAGCCATTATCTGTATTTGTATCTGTTTTTGGATATAAATGGGTGTGGACGAGGCTTAAAACGAAAGTTTGTCAAAACTAAATTAAATGCCAATTTTTAAATGTTACTCTTAAAAATAATAATAATAATAATTATTATTATTATTTAACTATTATTTAAAAAATAAATATATTATTTTATAATTTTTTTCCTACAAGATGTAGCTGAATTATTAACTGTGGAATATGTTGTTGTTGTTGTTTCTCCTGGTATTTCTGATATTAATATCGGCATAAAAAAGTTTTTTTTTTTGTCTCTGCATGTATAACAACATTATTCTGAAGGCAGGAGGTTTGTACCAATCGGACATATGGCCTAGAGTAGTTTGAGAAAGTGGGCTTTTCGAACAATTCTAAATGGCGTAAATTTTGCCAGAAATTGTAACCATTGGAATTGAGGGTTGGTTTAGCTGAACCGTTTGAGTGGTGGGTGGGGGAGTATGGTGTCACAAATGTTATTGTTATTATTATGATTATTATTATTATTTATTATATTCCCTCTGGTTGAACTGCTTGAAGAAGCAGCGGAGTGAGGTGGAAACAGTACCGCTCTTGGCGAATATAGAGCAACAGGTTCTGACACGTCACATGTTGCACTGTTTTGCCTCAGTTTAACTCCTGCCTCCCATCGACTCCCAGTCACAGGAAAAACAATAATAACACTAACAGATACAATTCTGAAACAATTCAAACATTATGAGTAGGTGTGTCCAAACTTTTAATTGGTAGTGTAAAGTATGCAAAAAGATTGCATATGTACCAGATATGGGTGGAAAATTGACCGTGTTAATCCAACCAAAGACCTGCAATGTCACTTTCACTCTTTCTATGTAGGCACATTTGTTGATCCATTTAAAATTTCATACCAAAAAGGGAACAAACTGCTCTCTTACTTCAAGTGCCCCACCACTGCGGTTTTTGTTTAGCTGTTGAGGTGTGTCACCTTGATGGCTTTCATTGGTGCAAACTGTAGGAACGTTTCTTAATCACCCAGCAAACTCAAGTCCTCCCCAGGCATACAACTGGTTGTCCTCTGTTGCTGCTTGTGCATCACTCAGTTTGCACATTCTGCTTTATTAAGACAGAGGCTTCAATGAAAGTCTGCGCCCCTGGGTAAAGCTGCTCTAGTCTGTCGACTGTGACGTGTGTTTTCAGTCTAGCAGGATGTCCGGTAATGTCCATTCGAATCACATGTAGTCAACGGTACGTGCTTTAACATCTACCACAATTGACTATTGTTGCTCCAGCTTTTCCCAACTGATTTCCACACAAACTGAGCTCCAGACTATGTTTCAATGTTTTGTATAGATGCCTAGCCTCTTGTTTTGTAATTTTTTAAGCTTTGCTATAAGATGTTGTAAAGTAGGAATATCATATTGCTAATTCTCTCTTCGTAGCAGCTGCAGGTGAGAGCTGGTCTTAATGAAAAATTATTAGTCATTGTCTGGAGAGCCATTGTTTAGACCCTCTGTGAAAATAGATGCCTTCAAAGTATTCTTTATTGGTGGCAATTGTTCTGCAAACCAGCAAGGTCAAGTATTTGCCAATGGCAAAGAAGTGTCGCCACTCTATTTAAACAGATTTTTTTTTTCCTCTGTCAGGTTTCAGATGGTTATCTTTGTATCAGGGCTAAGGCCTAAGATCTATTTGATGCCAGCTGGTGCTTCATTTATCATTTGCGAGTTCTACTGGCTGGGCATGCTGCACTATTCGTCTTTGTCTTGCCCCCTGATTAGACCCCTGATCATTAGCTGGCGAATTGAACATTTTTATGAGGGTCATTCATTTGCATAGAATGGACAATGATGATGCATTGTTTTGAGATCAGAAAGATTTCCAAAGCATGTTCACAAGACACATAATTACATTATCCAAGGGCTTTCCTGACAGCAAAATCTAAATCTTCATTAACTGCATAATGCCTTTCTGTGTCTCCTAAATTAGCACATACCACACTGTATAAATTTCAATTTTTTTTTTCATCCTTACAAGAAAGTACCATTGTACAGTGATGATATAAGCTGGCAATAATGTGGCACTTTGATAAATATCCAACATGGTCTTATGACAACTCGAGATGGCAAAATCGTCCAATATTGTATGGCTTCATATGAAATCGCTCGTATTACAAGGTACAACTTTAAATTCTATTGAGACCATACAATGAACAAACAAGATCTCAAAATCTATACAATAGTATAGATAGTGCCTGCCCACTTTGGGGTTCCAATAGTATTTTTCCCATTCATTTCTTCCATATCTGAAATCTTTCATAAAATATTTCGAAGCCATAAAACAAATCAACCAGCTCTGAGGTGAATTACAACATTATAAACTTTTGGATTTTAAGCAAAATTTTTTTTTACATTTGTACAAAAAAACATAGGCACAAGACTTTGTGTTTACCATCTTTCGTGAGGGCATGAACTACAACACCATGTCCATGAAGCATTGCAAATAATTTAATTGAATACAATTTTGGAATTATATAAAACCATCAATGTAAGGTTGTTGATTTTAGGTATATAAATTATATATTTAAAGTTTACAGCAAAATATTCTGATGTACACGAATATACTGTATTGTGTAAAAGTTTTAAGCACTTGTGAAAAATGTTGCATAGTGAGGATTTATTTAAAAATAATGCAATATCTAGTTCTCTTACGAGAGGTTCTCTCGTATTGCGTAAGCTAGCTTACGCTACGGGAAAGATTCATCTTTTCTGAGATATTGAAGCCAAAAAATTATCCTTAATTTTGTATCCATTGTCAACGCAGTGCAGCAGCTGCATACCTTGAGCGGGCTAGCTAGCGAGCTCATTGGATGCTCTGCGGCAACTGCTGCAGCCTATAGATCGAACTTGAGTGAACTTCGGCCCAATGACGATGCCAGCGCCGTCACTGTATCAAAGCCCGCCAGAATGGGCGTGGCTAGAATGCATGTAAGCATAAGTTCAGTAGGCTGGAACCCTGATTTTCATCTATTCAGCGAAGCTCTTCGCATCTCTGAACTGCAGAAGCCGCGTCGCCGCTCGAGGGGCATCTAGCAAGCTTGGACAGCTCGAAGAAGCTGGCCGACTTCGCCACCTTCAGCCATCCTGCGAGCTATGCCATCCGGCGACGTATCCTTTTTAGAGCAAGCCAGTTCCTCAGCTGAACTTCACAAAAGAGCAACAAGCGTCTTTTAATGATGCCTCGCACCACCTGCGCCTCATGCGCGCCCCTCTCAGCGCCGGAGACCGCCACCTCATCTGGCGCCTCTGCCTGGGTCTGGAACATGCAGAGCTTGCCCTCACTGACGGGCGGATGCGACCTCTGCGAGGAGCTTCCGATGTCGACCCTCGCGGCTCGACTCGAAGCACTCAAAACCGAAGCCGCCACGGCTGCCTTCGTTCGCCACGACAGAAAGAAGCCCGCCCCAAAGGCTGCCAGAACCGGTGTTAGAAGTGACTACCTCGCCGGAGCCTCTCCCTCGAGCCTCGCTTTCACCCTCCCCGCCCCGGACGCCGCGAGTTGCCGCCAGCGGCCGCGACTGTTGCCATCTCGGATGACGAGGCGGAGGATAAGGGCTGCTGTTCCATCATGGCTTCGGACAGCGAGGAGTGGTCAGGCTCCCAAGCCTCCTCCTCGGCCCAGGAATCCAGCAGGACCTGCGCCGGAGTCGAAGAAGAACTAACGCGCCTCCTCACACAGGCCTTCTTCAGAAGCCATCTCTCTGCTTTCTTCAGAGCCGTCGCCGCGTGGCGCCCACGGCCCGGGCCGCTCCCTTCCTGCCAGAACTCCACGCCGAGCTCTCTAAATCGTGGAACGCGCCTCTCTCGGCCAGGAACCGATCCCATGTCTCCATCGGTGGACGGCGCCACCGAGAGGGGCTACTCTTCCATCCCCCCGGTCGAGGATTCTGTAGCAGCACACCTTTGCCCGCCCTCCGCGAGATGGCGGCCTAAGCCAGTGCTCCCGTCTAAGGTCTGCAGAACTACTTCCGCCTGTGTTGGCCGCGCCTATGCCACCGCCGGCCAAGCCGCATCTGCTCTGCATTCCATGGCCGTTTTACAGATCCTCCAAGCGGACCTTCTTCGAGAGTGGGATGAGAAAGGCAGGCACCCAGAGGCTGTTTCAGATCTAAGGAGCGCGACGGATCTCGCCCTTCGCGCCACCAAAGCTGCAGCTCAAGCCCTAGGGAAGTGCATGGCCGCGCTGACTGTGACCGAGAGACACCTATGGCTAACGTTAGCTGACATGGGAGAAGCTGAACGCTCCACGTTCTTCAACGCCGCTCTCTCCGTCCGGTCTCTTCAGTTCCGCGGTGAGTGGCATTGTTGACCGCTCGGAAGTCCAGAAAGCCACCCAAGCCATGAATCTCTTCCTGCCTCGTCGCTTAGCTCCTCTGCAGGCCGCCCACGTGACCAGCCTCCTGCACGAGCCTCTTCACAGCGCCCAGCTCAGCAAAGCCAGACTTCTCAGCGTCGACAGGGCAGCCGCCCTAGAACGCGCCAGACAGCCGCCACAGACCGCCGCCTCGCGGGCCTCGGCCTAAGATTGCACTGAAGCCTGAGCAACCGAAGTCCTCCTAGCTTTGTTGAGGAACGACGGCTCAGTCCCGCCGGCCGGACCACCGTCAAAGCTTCGCCCCTGTCAGTCCCCTTCTCTCAGGCTACTGCAGTGGTGGATTCAGCAGCCAACAAGCCGGTGATACTGCCCGCTTGCCTGCACTCAAATGCCGTTTTCACGGCGACCCAAAGAAATCTTGTAAAAAGCAAACATGCCTTATGTGTAGAAAATGTGCCCACAATCCAGTGTTCACCCCTACACACAAGCATTACACTTCCCGTGTCCCTATCAGAGCCCACTCACATAAAGCGGGCACAGCCAGCTCGAGTGTTAGAGTCAATAAACCTCTCAATGGCCTCTGTCACACGGCCAGCAAACACCTCTCTGTATGTAAGTCCCATGCCCGTGACTATGCTCGCGCATCACTTAACAGATGTGACTCTTTCCCCATTCACCTCAATCGGGAAGTCACTCACAGAACAGCCTGTCCCTGCTGTCTGCGAGCAGTCATGCATAAGCACAGTAAGCACGCCACACATTCTGTTCAGCTCGCTGTGTGCAGCAATCAGGGCAACTTGGCCAATTCACCCTCTAGCGTTACGCTTCAAAGCGTGGAAAGCTATCCCAGGGATATCCAAATGGGTGTTAAGCACAATAAAACAGGGCTATTTGCTACAGTTCGATCGCCGCCTCCCCGCCTCAGAGTGCGGCTCGAAACTACTGTGAACACGGAAGCAGCCTGCATGCTTCGCTCAGAAATAGCAAACCTTCTGTGCAAAAGGGCCATAGAGAGAGTGCCACCTTCTCTGAGCGAAGTCGGGTTTTACAGCCGTTATTTTCTTGTCCCCAAGAAAGACGGCGGCCTCAGACCAATATTAGATCTCAGGGTTTTGAACAAGGTGCTCGCAAAAGACCGCTCAAAATGCTTACAATCAGGAAACTCCTCACGATGATGCGCCAGGGTGACTGGTTTATTTCTCTCGATCTGAAAGATGCCTACTTTCAGATTCAGATAAATCCCGTCACAGGCCATTCTTGAGATTCACCTTCGATGGCCAGGTTTATCAATACACCGTCCTTCCGCTCGGCCTGTCTTTAGCACCCGTACTTTCACGAAGTGCATGGATGCGGCGCCGCACTCCTCGCGGAGTCAGGGCTTGCGAATCTGAACTATTTGGACGATTGGCTGATTTTGGCACAGTCACATACGGAGCTTCTGTCTCAAAGGACAGTTCTCCTCAGTCATCTGAACAGTTTGGGTCTTGCAGTCAATTGGACCAAGAGCTCACTACAGCCCAGTCAGGCAATTTCATTCCTTGGAATAGAACTAGACTCCATGGCTGATGACGGCTCGCTTATCTACACAGCCGCGACGCCATATTCAGCTTGACTAGCGCGCCCTTTCAGATGAACAGCCTCACGCCTCTGAAAAAATTTCAGAGAATGCTAGGTTACATGGCCTCAGCCGCAGCAGTACTTCAGCTGGGTTTACTGTGCATGCCCGCTTCAGCATTGGCTAAACACCCGCTGCGCTCGGGCTTGGGCCACGGGCCGCCAGCCGATCAGAGTGACTCAGACCTGTATCTCAGCTCTGCAGCCCTGGGCAGTGGCCGAATGGTATGACGAGTGACGATGGGAGCTGTATCTCACCGAAAGTCATCTCGACAGACGCGCCCAACACGGGTTGGGGCGCGGTCTCGCGAGGGCTCTCCGGTTTTTGGCCTATGGTCAGTTCAGGAAAAGCTCCTTCACATAAATTGTCTGGAAATGATAGCGGTCGAGTACGCCGCGGCGCTTCCTCCCGGTCATTCAGGGTCACCACGTCCTGGTCCGTTCGGACAACAGATCTGTGGTATCCTATCTAAACCGTCAGGGCGGTGTCAGATCCAGGAACCTCTTCCATCTGAAAAAAACATACTGAGTTGGTCCCAGTGCCACCTGTGCTCGCTGAGGGCGACGCACATGCCAGGCTACCTGAACGACGGCCCAGACAGACTGTCCAGAGACAATATTTCCCCAGGGGAATGGTCCCTGCACGCTCAAACAGTCCAGAAGTTATGGAGCATATTCGGCAGAGCAGAGATAGACATCTTTACGGCCAGAAGAGAACTCTCACTGCCCAGTATTTTTCTCGAAGCGAGGACGCGCTGGCCCAGGACTGGCCCAACCGCCGCTTACGCCTTCCCTCCCGTCTCACTATTGCCACAGGTAATGCAGAGGATCAGGGAAGCGGCCACTCGGTGCTCCTCATAGCCCGCGCTGGGAGAATCAGACATGGTTCCCGGAGCTTACGCAGCTGTCACTGACAGCCCCGTGGCCCATTCCAGTGAGAGCAGATCTCCTCTCTCAAGCTCGCGGCACGATCTGGCATCCCCACCCAGAGCGCTGGCTGCTGCACGCGTGGGTGATCAACGACTACCCGTCGCTTTGCCAGAAGGAGTAATAAACACTATCATACACGCTAGAGCCCCTTCCACGAGAAGACTCTATGCGTCCAAATGGTCTGTGTTTTCAAAATGGTGCACCGACAGAGACCTGGACCCACGGACATGTGGGGTGTCGTCGCTGCTCGTGTTTTTACAAGAGCTGCTGGATAAGGGCAGATCCCCATCCATGCTCAAAGTGTACGTGGCGGCCGTCGCTGCGTTCGCTGAACCCCTGCACGGCCAGTCACTGGGAAAAAACGAGCTGGTCATCCGCTTCCTCAGGGGAGCTAGAAGGATGAACCCCCGCGCCCCCATCGCTTCCTATCTGGGATCTTTCCGTAGTTCTCGAAGCTATGAAAGCCCCCCCTTTCGAACCGCTTCAATCCGTGGATTTGAAATATCTTTCACTCAAAACCGTTTTTCTAACTGCCCTGTCATCAGTTAAACGTGTGGCAGACCTTCACGCGCTGTCTGTCAGCGCTGCGTGTCTTGAGTTTGGACCAAGTGACTCCAAGGTCATTTTAAAGCCTAGACACGGCTATGTCCCCAAGGTGATCGGTACTCCTTTCAGAGCACAAAACATTTCCTATCGGCGCTGCCAGCATCCGATAGCTGAACGCGACGCCAATCTCCTTTGCCCAGTCAGAGCACTGAGATTGTATACTGCGCGCTCCGCCTCTTTCAGATGCTCTGAGCAGCTTTTCGTTTCATTCGAGGGCGCACCAAAGGTTTCGCGCCTCGAAACAGACACTGTCTAGATGGATAGTGGACGCTATTGCTGCCGCGTATGCGTCAAAGACCTACCATGCCCGTTAGGCATTAGGGCTCACTCCACTAGAGGCATGGCCTCCTCGTGGGTATGGTCCAGCGGGATTTCCATTCACGACATATGTGTGGCAGCGGGCTGGGCTTCCTCCACCTTTGTCAGATTTTACAATCTGGAAGTGCCCGCCCTGCAGGCAAAACTACTAGCGGTTTAATACGCTACAGCTCCCCTGGTGAGCTGCACTGACGGGTCACATTCCACACAGACCGGCACCGCCGCTCTGTCTTTCCCTTCCCACTATGTGCTTATGTATTACACACACACTGGCCCGCACTCTTGCCGGCCAAATATTATTCCCCACTCACAAGGGCTCCCCGGTCCCCCCACCCCGGGGCTCATGCAGTGGATGCTTGGCGCGACGGTGTTGACAATGGGTTCCCGTAGCTTAAGATAGCTTACGCAATACGAGAGAACCTCTCGTGAAGAGAACGAATCGGTTACCTAACGTAACCTCGGTTCTCTCTAGATGAGGGAACGAGTATTGCGTAGCCGGCCGTGCTTCGCGCCACGGCGACTTTCGCTTCATTCAATGAAAACCAGGGTTCCAGCCTACTGAACTTACGCTTATATGCACTCTAGCCACGCCCATTCTGGCGGGCTTTGATACAGTGACGGCGCTGGCGTCGTCATTGGACGCGAGTTCACTCAAGTTCGTCTATAGGCTGCAGCAGTTGCCGCAGAGCAACCAATGAGCTCGCTAGCTAGCCCGCTCAAGGTATGCAGCTGCTGCACTGCGTTGACAATGGATACAAAATTAAGGATAATTTTTTGGCTTCAATATCTCAGAAAAGATTAATCTTTCCCGTAGCGTAAACTAGCTTACGCAATACTCGTTCCCTCATCTAGAGAGAACCGAGGTTACGTTAGGTAACCGATTCGTTTTCATTGATCAATTAATGTCATACAAAGTCCAGTAAACATAAAAAGCTAAATCAATATTTGGTTTGATCACCTTTGCCTTTAAAACAGCACCAATTCTCTTAGGTACACCTGGACACAGTTTTCTTGTTTTTTTTGGCAGATAGGATGTTCCAAGCTTCTTGGACATTATGCCACAGTTCTTCTATCTATTCTAGTCTCAATTGCTTCTGTCTCTTTATGTAATGTCAGACTGGCACAAAGTTCAGTGGTGAGCACTGTGGGGGACATGCCAACTGTTGGAGGTATCCCTGTTCTTCTATTTTATTCTAATCTATTTGCAAAATAAATGTTTGTCTAAAATGTATATTTCCCATTGGCACACTCAAACTGAAGATATAAATAACCATCTTAAGACAAAGTCTTTGTGAAACATTTTATGTGCCTAAGAGTTTTGCACATTACTTTTGTACATTACATCTGAGCTCAATATAAGTCTGTCTTTAAAGTTTATCATTGTCATTAAATCAAAAGTTATGTCCCTATTAATCATGGATAGATTTGGGTTAGGGATTAAATTTAGGAAAAACTGTAATAACATAATTTGTTGGTTCATTGTGGGAGTAAAAGTTTTTGTATGACCAAAATATCTTGTATCACTGTACTGAATGAGTAATTCTATATCATGTTAACAGTACATATCCCAACATATATTTTATTTAGCTTATAAAGCGTACTGAAAAATGAAAGAAAAGAGGAGTTGACAAACAGAATGAAAGGTTTATTCAAAAACAGATGGATAACTATTTAAGAGCACCACCGTATTTACGAAAAACAAATTTATGTGGCTGTAAAATATCCCTGTATTCACAACATTGTTCCTGTCAAAATTGAGGGCATTCTCAAGTCCCAGAATTTGCTTTACAAATTTACAGTTCAAGCAAACCATCTTTTTCCACTGTGCATTTGTGGACCCGTTTTAAACCAACATTTGTATCCCACAAGGGATCACTTTGAGGCTTTAATACAACATGGTAGTGCTTGTCAAGGGAGTTATCTTTTGTGAAATGAAGCACAAATACAATACAACCTAAATTGTGCTTTTCAGCATATATTGGTGGAGGAAGGCAGTTCTCAGCTGTAGTTCGTAGGGTTGGGTAGTCAAAGCACTCAAAACGTCTAATAGACCTACACGCAATTAGCTTTATGGTTGAAGTGCCTAGGAGCGTTTTACCCAGGTCAAGTTGAACCTCCCAGAATGACTTTAAATGTATCTTCACATCTATAGGCAAAAATTCTGCAGAAATTTAGTCTGCTTTATGACTGCCACATGATTGAGACATCTTTAATAAGATTTCTGCCCTCCTAAGTAGATTTTCCAGGTCAAGGTTTTTGAATTTAAATTTGTTTTTACTTGCAAGTATGTTTCTTTCCTTTAAAAATGACAAGCTTATATCATGGCGTAATGATAGCATCGATATTATTTATAAAATGTTGAATGAACATGAATGAAATGACATGAACAATGTACAATGTGAATAATAAATGACAACTAAACATAATTAATGCACAGTTGGGCTAGCAAAATAAATAGGTTTATATGTATAAATTGTTTGAGGGGAGGACAACATGGACAGGTTGCAAGACAGGTCCTCATACTTGAAAATCAAGTATGTGGCTGTTGTGACATTTTTGCATAATGTTATTATGTGGTTCCTTAAACATGTCGCAGAAGTTCTGAGGGGAATGTCCTCTAAGTGGCATTAATACATTTTCTTTTGAACAGATAAGGGTTTTAAGTTTAATGTTCTATTGAGTTTTAAATCAACAAAACCTACAGTGGCAAGAAAAAAGTATGTGAACCAAACAAAAGCTAAATAGAGTCAAGAATTAGCAAACCTGGCATCCAATTAATGAGACGAGATCAGAGGTGTGGGTTAGAATTACTTTGACATATGAAAAACATATGATTGCTATTCACCAGATGCATCTGCTGATGTGGACCATGCCTGGCAAAAAAAAAAGATCTCAAAAGTTGCTTTGTATAAAGCTGGAAAGGGTTACAATGTTTTCTCGAAGAGAAAGTTTGAAAAATTGTAAATAAATGGAGACGATTTATTACTGTGGATACTCTCCCTAGAAGTGGCCATCCAGCCAAGATGTCTCAAAGGGACAGATTGCACTATGAGGTAAAAAAAAAAAAACTACTGGGAAAATGTTTTGCGGACTGATGAAACTAAGGTTGAAGTGCTTGGGAAGAACACGCAACACTACGTATGAAGTAAAAAGGACACCTCATGTCAACATGAAAACATCATCCCAACAGTGAAGTACAGTGGAAGGAGGATCATGATTTGTGGCTGCTTTACTGCTACATGCATGGACCGCTTGTCATCATCAAAAAATGAATTCCCAAGTTTATCAAGATATCCTATAGGATAATGTCATTGTGGCAGTGCACCAGCTGAAGTTGGGTGATGCAGCAGGTCAATGACCCTTAACATCGAAGTAAGTAATCTACAGAATGGCTTCAAAAAAGAATATCCACCTTTTGGAGTGACCCAGATAGAGCAAATACCTTAACCCTTTAGAGATGCTGTGGAATGACCACAAAAAAGCCATTCAAACCAGACATCCTAAGAATATGGCTGAGCAAAAGCAGTTCTGCAAGGAAGAATGGTCCAAAGTTCCTTCTGAACATGCAGGTCTAATTCTCTGCTATTTGAAATGTTTGATTGAGGTTATTGCTGCCAAAGAAGGATCGACCAGTTATTCAATCCAAGGGCTCACTTACTTTTTCCAAAGCACTGTGAATGTTTTATGGGATATTATCAATAAAGACATGAAATATTATAATTGTTTATGTGTTGTTAGCTTAAGCACAATGTGTTTCTCTATACTTGTGATTTTGAAGAAGATGACATCCCATTTTATGACCAATTACTGCAGAAAACCAGCTGATTCCAAAGGGTTCACCAAATTTTTCTTGCCATTGTACCTCCCTACCCTGAACCTGAATGATAGTGTCATAAAAAGCAAATGTGTCATGAAAAAAGCAATTGATGAAGCAACCACGTCATTTTGTGGTGCTTCTATGAAACCTTTGACTCATGTCGACTCACTTGCTCTTCAGGACTTGTACACCAATCCTTTGCATCCCAAGTGTACACCATTGAGTGTACACTGTAAATGCAATGCAAGTTTACACCCGTTGAGCTACTGCACACATTGATGGCTCTCCAACAAGCTTGTAAATGTAATTAGTGTATGTAATGCATTTTAAAATATTTGTTTAAATGTTTTGATGTCAAAAGATAGCACTGTGTGAGGAACAGGGTTGAGAAGTCTTTATAAACTGATAATCGGAAATTTTACTTGTGATTTGTGTGAAAGTGGATAAAAGTCGTCGTTGTTGTTGTGTATTTATGTCACCAAGAATCTAAGGTGATATGAACAACCAGCCATGTGAAATGTTTTTGCAAAAATTTGGTATAGCAACGTGATTCTATGAGTCCATGGTTGCTCAAATAACATTTATATACCTATTTAATGGCAGCGAGGATAAAGATGGCGACTACAATGTTTTATACAGTAAAGTATTGGATGCCGAGAGCATAAAAACATTGGTATTCAAGAGATATTTACCAAACTTGTCAGTTTTCCAATTCAGCCAATGTCATGTTAATACTTTTGCATTTTGTTGGGCCTCTACAGTTCATATTGGTAATATTAATGAAATGTATTGCTTGATTTCAAGGACATTTTTGTAGGATAAAAAACGTTGGCACCGTGCTGGTTCGCCACTTGATGTCCAATGTGTCCTGAAGCAAAACCAATACTACTGCATGATTTGCCTATTTTGAAATCTAACAATCTTTGCTAGTCTAATTTGTACTTCCCAACTTTAAATATGAAGTAGTCCACAGTGCACTATGGCACTTAAACTCTGGCAAGTATATTTTAGAAAGAGACAATGTCAGTTAGGATTTGCATGTTTTAGTATAGAACGGAAAAGCATTATTTACCCATGCAGGGGAGGTCACTGCCTCATTATATTATTAATAATATACTTAAGCTATACAATGAATTCTGGCAAAAGAGGTTACAATCACACTATTGCACGTAATGTCTACAAACATTAAGCTTTTCACTATTCAGCTCTTTTTGCTGCTGGATATTGTTAGTACAACTTAGGAAAGTAGACAAATCGCATCACATGGAATGGCTTGAATAAGCCACATCAAAACAGCCACAACATACCATTCTTATTGGGAGAAAGACTAAATGGAGCAGTCACATGACCTCTGGTTTTATGGAAGGGATTTTTGTGCCAATGCCACTTCCGCTCACATGAGAATGTGCATTAAAAATGCATGCTGATGTTAAATGTGTAATTTATGCAGCACTAGCGACATTAGATTTGTGACTAAAAACAAGTTTCAAAAACTGACACTGTCTTCCATTGCCCAAACAGCCCTGTCCATAACCATTGCAATTGGTGGAGCCAATGTGTTCATGCCTCAACCATTTGGTTCCATTTGATGCCACTAGTGGCCACTCAATTATTATGTGAATTATTATATAGATTTTAAAAACCAAACAAACAAAGAAACAGTAATAATAATAATAAAAATCTGCAATATCTCTAAAAACAATTGTGGATGCTATTATCGTAATTATCTCAGAAAATGAACCTGAACTCTATATCTCTGAAAATGAATGTCAGGTGAAATAATGTGCAACATTATCACCATACTGGAGTGATTATACAGACTCCAGTGAACTGAAAGCAAGTCGATGAAATTATTTTGGAAAAGTTTATAGTAAATGTGGCATCCAGCTGGTAGGGAATAACTACACATTTGAGACTTCACAGCCGAACAGATGCCACCTTCAAAAAGACAACACACCGGCTGATTTACTCTCAGTACACTGTCTGAGCCAAACAACATGCTATTCAAGCTGTTTTGTCAGCTTGTTTCATCGTTATTTGAACCACCCTCTTTTTTTTTTGTGTGTGTGTGGGGGGTTCAGAGCATTAGTTCATACCCAACAGTAGGCAAAATATTCTCATAAACCATGCTGTATCCATATATATATATATATATATATTTTAATTATAAAAGATTAAGCTGTGCCATTTTTATTTAAGCTGTACTATTATTATTATTATTATTATTATTATTATTATTATTATAAATTGTAAATTATTATTTTAATTAAATAATAAATATTGTAAATTTTTGTTAATATTGATTTCTATATAATACAATAATTTACATTTATATTAGTTATATTGTAAAACATTTACAAAAAAAATATTTGTTGTTTTTAATTCATGGTCATTTCAATAATTTAATATACTTGAATAGAGTAAAATATAAAACATATTGTATTACAATAATGAGATTGTAATAAAATGCAGATCAAGGAAAATAGAGGACAAGAAGTGAAAAATCTGGATGAATAACAGCATAATGTATACAGTATTTATTATTTATTTTTTATCCCTAAAATTCTCATTACTGTTATGCATATTATGTTATGTCGTTGTTTTTATTTATTTTTTTATTAAATAATTTTTTACATTTGGAATGTATGTAAAATGTATGTAACACTAGGGCAGAATTGCATTACAGTGGTTTGGTTACTCATAGGTTTACAAGGAAAAAAACAAGCTGCAATTTGTTGTTTTTGGTTGCGGATGAGCACTTCAAACATGCTTTTCTCCCCTCTTATTCTAAAGTCTCTGCGATAAAGTTTTAAACAATTTACTTCAATGTGACTAGGCTGAAATGACCACATCAAATCATCCAAGTCATTCCTTCATTTATGAGAAGAGGTTTTAACAGAACACGATCATGTAATTTGGAATTATTTGTTGCACCAAATCTGTTTGTGCTACGGACATGAATGATAGCTTAAATTATATGGTTTGTTGAGTAAAGGTGTGCTATTACTTTGTAAAGCAATCATACTTAATATTTTTGCCTGGTGGATGATATAATAGTCCAAAAATCAGTTAATAAAATACATTTTAACTTTGAAGGATGGACCCAATCCTTATCTAGGAATCAGAATGTCATATAGACTTTGGGGTGGGTTTTTTTTATTACTTGGACCAGTAAGCAACAACCTAGAAATGCACAAACAACCCCCTAGAACACCCTAGCAACAACAGAGCAATGCCCTGGCAGCCACTTGCAACACTCAAGAATCATGTGAGATTTGCACACCTATAAAAAAAACATCACTCAAAAATCTAGTTCCTGTATATTGTAGCACCTCATAATGTATGCATTATGGATACTTATGTATAATACATTGTATTTGCACAGCTTATTTTGGTTATATTAATATAAATGTCATGTATAAGTAAAAGGATAAAGCCACTTGTGCTGAATATGACATGATATGATGTGGACTTATGAAGATTTGCAGGAAAAACAACTTTAAAACTGCATTTTTGGGAAGTCATTTTTTTATGAATGTGGTCTCTTACACTTCAAAATGACAATATAAGAAAATCAAAGGGACCAGAAAAGATGAGGAGGATATTGCATGACAAATTTAAACCATGTGTGACACAGTTTTCCCAAGGAAAGCCACTTTTCATTAACCAGATCAGTCTATTCCATACAGTATAGCAAACAATATATCAATGCATTTGTAACAAACAAGCCTCTCACACCTTTTCAAATGACCTAAAGTACTATTATGACTTACAATTACATTCATTTAAGCATGTACCCCTTTATAAAACACCAAATTCCTTGGGGAAAGAAACAAATATAGCATTGTGTATAGCAGAACAGCAATATTAGATAACTGCCACAGCAAAACAACGCTAACAAGTTGAGACATAGTCAAAAATAATAGGATTTCATCATGTTAAATTCTTTTACACTGGGCATGACCTCTTCCTTACTGAGTAATCGGAAATCTGGGTCCTCTCATCCTACAAAAATCAGCTGTCCGTACCCTAGAGTAGCCACTCATGCTTGACAACCCCAGGCTGTGAACCGTTCTGGAATGAAATGACTCTCCATGATGATATCTGCGCTCAGAGTATTATTTTAAAATACAAAAACCTTTAGCTGAATCCTGCAAAATTATTTAAAAGAACAAAATGCAATGCAATGCTGTCTGTCTGTCTGTCTGCCTGCCTGCCTGCCTGTCTGTCTGTCTGTCTGCCTGCCTGTCTGTCTGTCTGCCTGCCTCTCTCTCTCTCTCTCTCTGTCTGTCTGTCTGTCTGTCTGTCTAAACCTGTGTCAATACATTTATTTATTTATTTAACAAGCTGTTATAATTATTACACATGCATGTTTTTCTTAAATCACATTGTATTTATTTTGTATTCTATTAGAATTGCTGTGCATCCTTGTTTTAACCCCATATTAATAGTTAGCCAGACTACATGGGATATTGAAACAAAAAGTAATTTTCCACATGTGATGAGGAGGAGGGCGGGGCCGGGCCGTGACTACGCATGCCCAGCCCCCAATCAGACTAATCAGCCGAGTAGAGGGATAAGTGCAGCAGAATGTGGCAGTGTGTGTTTATGTTTTGTGTCTTTTTGTTTAAGTTCTTTTTAAAATATTACTTTGACTGTTCAGCCGGTTCCCGACTCCTCCTTTCCCCATTTGAACCGTGTTACATTGGTGCCGAAACCCCGGGAAGGAAGAGGGATGCGCTGTAGTGAGGTCCTCACCACTGCCATCCACCCAAAGGAGAGGTGGAGCCGCTGCCAGGGGCGGAGGAGTTCCCTACCGGCCGCCAAAATGCGGAGTGGCATTCATCCACCAAGGGTTGGAGGACTTGTTCTGGACTACCAGGATGGAGTGGCTGTCGTCCGCCAGAGGGTGGAGGAGTGATCGAGGACCAGGCAACGGAGTGTCTGGAAACCGGCGAGCAAGTTATTTTCTCTCTCTCTCTCTCTCTCTCTCTCTCTCTCTCTCTCTCTCTCACTCACTCACTCATTCACTCACACACTCACTGTTGCTCCACCTTGCCCTTTGCCCTTTCCTTTGTTCTGTTTTTCCCTCCCTTTGTCCCTCTCTCCAGCCCTAGTGAGGTGTGGATGGACCAGATGGGAAGCGCTCCCCACCTGGAAAGGAGGGGCGGGGGGGGGGTGTACATCAAGCTGGGGGTTCCACGGCCTGATGCAAAAGAGGGGGAGTTTGATGAGAAGGAGGGTAGGGTCGGGACATGACTATGCATGCCCAGCCCCCAATCAGGCTAATCAGCCGAGGACAGGGATAAATGCAACGGCATGCGGCAGTTAGGGAGAGAGAGCGCCACATGCAGCTGCCCTCTGTGCATTTATGGGACGGAAGAGGGATGCACTGTCATGGAGTCCTTGCCACTGCCATCCACCCAAAGTAGAGGTGGAGCCGCTGCCAGGGGCGGAGGTGTACCCTACTGGCCGCCAAAACGCGGAGGGGCATTCCATCCACCAAGGGATGGAGGACTGGCTCCGGTCTGCCGGGGAGGAGCAGCTGTCATCCACCAGAGGGTGGAGGAGTGATCGAGGACCAATCAACGGAGTGTCTGGAAACCGGCAAGCAAGTTTTCTCTCTCTCTCCTCTCTCTCTCTCTCTCTCTCTCTCTCTCTCTCTCTATCACTCACTGTTGCTCGACTTTGCCCTTTGGCCTATCCTTTGTTCTGTTTTTCCCTCCCCTCGTCTCCCTCACCAGCCCTAGAGAGGCGTGGATGGGCCAGATGGGCAGCGCCCCCCCACCTGGAAAGGAGGGGCAGGGGGGGTGTACATCAAGCTGGGGGTTCCTCGGCCTGATGCAAAAGAGGGAAGAGTGTGACGAGAAGGAGGGCAGGGTCGGGCCATGACTATGCATGCCCAGTCCCCAACTGGGCTAATCATCTGAGGAGAGGGATAAGTGCAACGGCATGCGGCAGTTAGGGAGAGAGAAAGCCACACACAGCTGCTGTTTGTGCAGTTATGTTTTGTGTCTTTTTGTTTAAGTTCTTATTAAAATATTACTTTGACTGTTCCGCCAGTTCCTGCCTCCTCCTTTCCCCATTTGAACCATATTACAATCACAAATGTGATTAAATTGTTAAAAAATAAAAGTATTTAAAACAATATTTTTACCAGTTACAGCATCAATTATTATTTTAACCTAAAATCTTGATGTTACAAAAAAAAGTTATATATATATATAATATATATATATATATATATATATATATATATATATATATATGTGTGTGTGTGTGTGTGTGTGTGTGTGTGTGTCTAATAATTCATATGAGTTAAATACAGGAATGCATAATTATTATATAAGCATGTTGAATAAATGAATAACAGATCTGGAAAGGAGTGAACACTTTGTGTGCTTGTGTTGTTTATTTGTTTGGTTGTGAGTTTGTTTGTCCTCATAATGTGCCCAATTTAAGGGAAATATTTATATAATCTATAAGGGGAGTTTTAATCACCTTCTTACTTTACTAGTTAAGTTCAATTGGTCCTGAGTCATGAAAGATTAATTAAACTAAAGTACAAATATTCCATATAGTGTCATAATTAATATGAGCTCATAAAAGATATATGTAGATGAAGAATTTGGTAAATGGTGTTTAAAATAGTTTTATATGGAGCTTAGCTTGTCACACTGGTGTGTCAACATCCCAAAAGATGTGATGTAAATTACAGTATATACTTACTAACTTATATATGTATGTTTTGCAACTTTTTATTTGCAGGAATGGAGTGAATAAAATGCTTAAGGAATACTTAGAAAAAAAAGAAACATAACGTATTGGTTTTACGTCAAGTATACACAATGCCATAAAAATTTACTATTGAAACCCTGTTACATAATTTCACACCCACGCGTTTCAAATTTACATTAGCTCTATTTGATATTGACTCTTGAATCTCTAGATTTCAGGGAATTTTTCTTAGTGAAACACAAATATCAGTAGTAAGCCCCACAGTGCATTATGGGAATTTTCTCCCACACTTATTAAGTGTTTGGTTGCAGCCAGTCAGTTTTAATCTTAATGTATGTTAACGGCTATAATTGTGTCTCTTACTGCAGACCATGGGGAAAATAGGGACACTATGAGGCTTAAGGACAGTATCCCACAAATGGGCATTGTTCCTTTTTCTTGGGATTTAACATACATTTCTATGTTTTATTTTTAGGGGCATTGAGTCTCAGAAGTGCTCTGAAAGAAGATCAGGCTTGGCGTAATGCGAAAGAGAAGCACTTGAGCTCGTAATGACCTCAATCCATAAATAGGTGCTTTGTGAGACGAATAACAGAATTTGTACACAGATGGTTAAAGAAGAATAGCGCAACCCATTTATCCATCTAATATCCATTCATGAGCAAGTGCCCCTTCTCTTGGCGTGTTTGTGTTTTTAAGGTTAGCTTCTTCAAAAAGCAATTACATACCAACAAAGATCACTGGGTTATCAAAAAGTGTTAAAGAGTCCCCAAAAAGTACTTTACACTTTAGCCACACTTAAAGTATATATATGGCACTATTTTGTACTACATAGCACAACAAAACTTTCCATGCAAGACATTTAAAAAAATTACGTTTGTTAGGTTTCGGATTAAAAAAAATAGATTTTATTTTGACACTTTTTGATTGTCAAACTTAGTTAAAGATATGCATATTTAACGCAATGAGCTAAACTTGTGGTTACTCAGTGTAATTGCAAAAATGTCTCAGGAAAGTTAATTTAGTTCTTAATAAAAAGCTCTAGCATCATGTGTTTATGGATGTCCAGGGGCACATTAATGCACAGACTTACCTGGTCTTACCTGGACAGATTCAATACAAGCTTAATCGACAGCATTTTTGGCATAATATTGATTACCACAAAAATGCATTTTGACTTGCCCCTCCTTTAATAAAAAAAACCACTAATTTTTGTTCCAGTGAGACACATACAATGGAATTGAATTGGATCAATCAAATTTTCAAAAGTATAACCTCCATGCATGAACAATATGCATGTTAACATGATTTTAGTATGATAAATTCGCTTACTTGCCGTTTCTGTGTAAAGTTATAGCCAATTTTACAACTTTGTTGCCATGCTGATATAATGTCAACCAACCATAAAACCCTAAAATGACTATACAATTACAATTTAAACAACTTTTTAATCAGTTTTATCAGAAGAATTAATATAAATTATTTTGAAAAAATATAAGCATCACATTTCTGCCTTCCAAAATTGACCCCATTAACATCCATTGTAAGTACCTCATTGTTATCTCAATTTTGGATTTGATTTAAGTAAGCAAAAGGAGGGATGAGTTGAAATGATTGTTTGTGGTAATCAATTATGCCACAAATGCTGGTTGATTATGAAATCCTATGTGAAAAGAAATATCTCATACCAATGACTTTACGCAAGTTTGAGTTTCTCTTTAAAAAAAAGAAGAAGAAAAACAGTATAATTTCTCCCGTAATGCAAAAAAGAATCATATTTATTAAGAGGCCCCTTTGGGGTAAGGAACAATTGCTGTAACATTTAAAGGGAGGGAAACTCCCAACCCAAGGTATAATTAAATAGCTGTCATGTTGTAATTGAGCAATTTAGCCATGAACAGTAGATCATTTATTTCACACTACTGCTAAAACTGTATATAACCAAGTGTGCTTTTGGTTTCTGTGGAAAGTAAAAACCTACAAAAAAACAAAACAAAAAAAAAAACAGTACTTTAGTGTTTCATAACACAGTGAAAGCATCTGCAGAGGTATATCAAATATACATTATGTTTAGTAAAGGTAATATCAAGGTGATAAGAAAGCATAGTGCTCTAGTCTAATGCATGTGTGTCTGTATGTGTGCCAAATATATTTAATATGTATACAATTTCAGCACCATTCCTGCTTCGCGTTGGACTCCACTGCTACGTGTCGCTAAGTGATGATGACTAAATGCAGCCGGTGCCAGCCAATCATCACTTCAGTCTATTGTGATGGACTTCAGAGGATGAACTGATGCTAACTCCTACCATAAGACATGGGATACTTCATATGCCATTGCCTGAACCTTGGATTTAGGATAGACTTCATCAAAATTACCGGCCAGGTTGAACTGCGATGCACCTAACTGATCTTCTGCCTGCATCACCTCGGTCTAATGATGGGACTACACTCTTGAAATGGAATACATAGACTATCAATTGCCAACAAAAGCCTTCATCAGCCAATTAACAAGGACAACTGCATCTATGTGAACTTCTGCAGTTAATCTTGGATGGACTTTAAAGATATTAGTCATTAATCTTACAGTTCATACAAAATCGATGTTTAAACACTGACCCTTAACACTTACTAAGTTTAATCATTTTAAACCATGACTTGCACTATACATAAGTAATATTGCCATTATATTCATGTTGGTTAGCAAGAGGGGAACTGGCCCCCACAGTGAGCCTGGTTTCTCCAAAGGTTATTTTTCTCCCATTAATCAACATCTTATGGAGTTTTGTGTTCCTTGCCACAGTCGCCTTCAGCATGCTCACTGGGGTTACTAATACAATTATTATTTAATTACTTATTTTTATACATAATTAACAATCGTATTTTATCTAATTACACAATGATGACTCATCGACATGATAGACATTACAGTTTTATCTTCTGTTCATGCCTGATCTTCTGTAAAGCTGCTTTGACGATGTGTGTTGTTAAAGGCGCTATACAAATAAAACTGACTTGACTTGCGGATCCATCGATGGGTCCAAATGGAGACAATATATCGTAAAAAAAGGTTTACGCTTAAAATGATCAAGTCTTCAATAATTCAGGCATAGAATCTGAACTTTCATAGATAACATCAGTTCTGCATTTATGTTACTTACAATAATAAAATATGGCCTGAAAACATGTGCATTGCAAATCAGTGCCACCTAGAGGTAATGTGGTACACATATGAGTATAGAAGTCTTTCAAATAGAAGTTAAATAGACAAATCACACATCAAATGAACACTCTTATTCTCAGGAATGTGATTTTGTTGTTTGGAAGATTTTAAAAGAATCACAAAGTGAAATATAATTTCTGACAGACATCGAATACCTCAAGTACAAATGTCTCCTTAATGCGCCGATCACCCCAATTAGCTAAAAACATTATATCTGCTTTTTCTTCTTTCTTCCTTGTTTGTGTGAATAATCCAATTTTATTTCTTAGATGTACAGAACAAAATATGTGGTCCAGCAGGAAAAGTATGCTAAACAAATCACCAGAATAATTTGTTATCGAGTACTGATGATAATATGTTATACATCATGTTATATACTGAGCTTTCTAATGACACATAGATTGAGCTTCTAGTCCACTCAGAGGCTGAGATATTCTATGAAAGACCGGTGGTTGTGCACAAACTGAAAATTAGATTGAATGTCTATGGACGAGAACATCTAAAAGGGCTAAAATGCATTAGAACGCCACCTACATTTCAGAACTGCTTAAGTCCACAGTTTGTGTAATTGTTGAGCTTTTAAATTTGAGTGTTAAAAATTGCAGGCAGCAGCCCAAAAATGCTCCAGATTTGAAGAGGTTAAATAATAAATAATGTAGCTATAAAAGCCATGGCTTAGCCGATTAGCTAAGGGTTTAAAAAAAATTAAGAAATAAATGACTAAATTATAAAATCAAAGTAGCATGTAGGATAAATGCAGGCTTTGTTCGCCATGGGAACCTTAATGCAGAGTTTACACTAAGCCTGATTTTCGCTTGCCGACAGTTTTGTGGAGATAGCCAACGAAAGCCTGCAGTCGTAGGCAAATCGGAGCTCGCTCCCATGAACGACGAACGCAATGTGTGAACTATTACAGACTTGATTTAAGAGATGCGCCGACGTGTCGCTGATGTCAGCAAGATATCTAGGATTTTAAATATCTGGACCAGTCTGCGATTCTAAATCGTGACATATGTTTTGACTGAATACAACTGCAGCGTTTACCTACAGCCAACGAGAGAGCAAGAAACGGGGCACGGGAAGTTTCAGTGGGATGAGTCCTGATTTACCTGCAACAGAACATCAACTAGCATGGCTGCGGTATCAAGAAAGAAAATGATCATGCATTTGTTTTTGTATCTCGTATCACTTCTCGCGTGTTCTCTGTTGTGAAACATAATTTGGAGTCCAGACAGAGTCGTCGGGGATTCGTCAATAGTGAAATGTCTTCACCCCTGTCGCCGATTCGTCTTGTAATTTGAAAACGCTACGACTTCCATGACAAGACAGACAGATGTGTAATATGAATGGTACAATGATCCGACATCTTTGAAAGTTGTGTATTGTGTAGGAGACATAAGTTCATTCAGAAACTAAATAAAAAATAATAAAAGATTGGCTTAAAATCAGGCTGTAGTTAGCTCTGTTAGATTTACTTACCCTTCAACTAAATCATCTCTCTTATTCTTGAGTGGTTCATTTATTCAAATACATATAAACGTTATTTTTTGAAGCCTTGTCACGTTTTTTCTTTGTGTTCCATGGGTTTGGTTCTCTGCTGGAATTTGGAGCAGTCCTTATGCAAGGGCGTTATTCGTAATTTAGGTTGATTTTGCTAAAAGCACCATTGTGCTCCTCGTTCTTTCTGTGCATAATCTTAAAACAGCCAGGCAAGCAGGCAGGCGACACATCTCTTCTCGTCTCAATCTCCGAACTTTCTTTAGTGCAAGCCACTTTGTTTGTGTGAGTCGCAGGCCTTCGCCGAGACAAGCTGTCAGCTTTGTCTCATGCATAAGTGGGACTATAATTGATTAAGGGAAATGTCTATCTCAGCAATGATGTCTTCGGCATAATCAAGACCATCCACCGCTGGATAACATCACTGCAGGACTTTGTGAGGAATGAGCTCTGTGACTCAAATCTGGGTTAAACATTATTTAGAAGCATGTGAGAAGGCAGTAATGTAAAAGCTAGATGTTTGCATTCTCTAAATGGGGCTTGCATGTACAAAAATCACAGCTACGATGCTATGGTTTTGTGCGAAGTTTCCAGAGCATTACTATGTGGTTGCTACGACTTGGGCCAAGTCTAAACACCCCAACCCCCAAGACTTTATATTATGGTTTCCAGATATGGCTTGAGTCACCATTCTTTGTAAGGCTATGGTATTTTTTTGCCCGTTTTATCAGATGTCAGTAAAAAATTGTTGATCAGATCACTTAGAAAAGTAATAGTTAACACTGCAAATGCAGTAACAAGGATTATTACTGCCAAAGTAACACATATGAACATTTGAAGGTAACTCTATCACCTCCTTGAGTATTGAGGCTTGTTACTGCCAAAGCTACACCAGATTGCATGTTAAGTATGTACAAGGGGACACTTGTAATGTGTTGGCCAGCATTTGCATTCTAGATTCCGCCCTCAGGATTAGGAGTGCATTCAAATTAGTAGCTCTAAGTATGAGCAGTAATAATAGTGATAGTTGCCTTAACAAACACTACTAATAATTACTGTCAGGTTTATGTAGGAAGAACACAGAAAGTGCTTGTAGCTACATTGTTTTACTGTCTTATTCTATAGCATCTAATAAAGTGAAGCACGTTAAATATGAGTGCAAATTCATGAGTGCAACATCAATATTGTCATATTATTAAACATCAGTTCCATGTTCCTTTTAATATTCATCAACTGACCAGTTCATTAGCATAAGCAAATTGTTCTGGTGAATGCACGAGTATATACATATTTATAGATCTGAATGACATTTATATATGGTTGAATGGTACTTTAACCTTATATTGAATGACACTGTAATATGGTATGTGAGGAAGGCTATGTTTAGATAATTGCCACTCCAATGTGTTTAGGTCATCTGTGTGTCTTATGTAATTATATCATGTGTTGATGACTTGTCTGGTCTTAGTGTTGATATTAGACGTAACTGACGTGACCTTGTGTGCAGCTTGACACCTGTAGGCGTTAATCCCTCGTCACGTGTTTGGGTAGGGGAAGTTTATTCATGTAACATATGAAGACATATTATTGTGAAATATAGGATGTTTTTTATGTTTAAATGATGAGCATGAACAGTGACGTTAGCTGGGGCGAAAGGACATGGACAGAGTGTGAAGAGATATCTGCCATCAGTAGTTGTTGAGAGCGGGGGGTGGGGTTGTGCTATAGTAAATACACCTCTGCTTAAATCTCCATGCCCTTAAAGGCACCTCCACTTAAAAGGGTGCCTTTACATTTGGGACACCTTGTAAACGATGTAGCCCCCATTCTGTGCACTCTAGTGAGCATGAATGTAGCAGGAATTATTTGACTATTTTCTTGATTTTGTCTTCCTCTATTCCTTAAATTGTTCTTATAGGAATAGTTGAACCAAAATCAGGGGTGGGGGTAATTATTCAATCATTATTTACTAACCATCATCTCATTCTTACAGAGCTCCTTAGACTAAAATCACTCACTCGAAGTCGGCCAGTCTGATGTCTCCTTCAGACCCCCCGAGCTGGATGAAAATATCGCCGCTGCATCGGAGAGCGTTGCGGCGTCTGACGCTGGGGACTTATCTGGGCTGCCAACTTCGGGTCTGCTCGGCCAGTCTGAATCCGACGTGGAGATGTCCGACATGCTTGCCCTGGCCGGCGTGATTGTTGGGCTGGACCGGAAATCCCTGTCCCCACCTCAGCCCTCACTGCTAGACGATTGGTTCCTCGGGTCAGGGTGCCACTCACAGCCACGCCATCATCACCACGGCATCATCAGACTCCCGGCTTCCTCACTCCTTGATTCACCTAACCGTTGTCCACACATGGCGTTCTAATGGCGGTCTGGCGCCAAACACCTACAGTCACGGCACCAGTGTGGAGCTCCCCACAGGAAGCTGATGCCCCCATCTCACAATCCCCTTCATGGACCAATAAGGCTCCAAAGCATTCCTGAGATGACCCAAACCTTTTACCACACCCCGACTTGGCTGTGGTACCCAAAGGAGCAGCTTCCTCACTCCTTGATTCACCTAACCGTTGTCCACACATGGCGTTCTAATGGCGGTCTGGCGCCAAACACCTACAGTCACGGCACCATGGACGCGGTCTCCTCGCCTCCATGCCTTCAACTGTAGACTCCCGGCTGGACCTTTCTGACGAGTCTAGAGGACGCCTCAACAGGACATCCTCCTCAGTCACTTTCCCACCCCCAGCCGGGTAAGCGGAGTAAGAGAAGTGCTTTGAGTTTTCCCTCAGCACAACTGTCTCAGGACGCAACTTTGCTCCCCGTCATAACATTACCTGCTCCTCTCCACTGCAAAGCCCCACCAGGTATATCAAAGTCTAAGTAAGAGGTTGACTAATTTATAGAAATAGACCCATGACTTGAGTATCCATTTCAATGCACATTAAAGGGGTTATGATATGGAGAATCAAATTTTCCTTGATATTTAGAGAAATAAGAGGTACATGTACTGTATAAACATACTGTACATTTCATAACTCAAAACCTTCCTCCCTATTCTAAGAAGAGCATTTAATTTTGCCACCCTGCTGAAGCATCTCATATTAAAATCTCTGTGTTAATGATGTCACAACACATTGCTCATTTGTATTTACACATCCCACAGCATGCATCATCGCACACTTGGCCCCACCCACCGGCGTGCATTTCAAGTCCAGATGGCAGGACTAGTGTAGCACCAAAGGGAACCCATCTGGACTATTTTGAATAATTTTTTATATAAACATGAACTACACAGACTCTTTGACTGCTCCCATGTATCTTGCCGCTTTTAAAAGATGTGGTGTGAAGTTACAACTCTCATTCTCTCATTCAGCTGCTGCCTCTTGTTTATTTGAGCATAAACGTTATTTTGCCCATCTGCACTATTTTTAATTGTTCGTATATGTAATCGTTGGACGTCTTTGATGATGGACTTTTTGATGATGGACAATGGACGTCTTGACCATTTAGGTGTGTTTCTGCCGATGAGCGCCTCTTTTAGTGCATCTTTAGTATGTATATGCATAATTTCACCATCCTTTGGACTATGTATGTGCATTATTTTCTACTCATGTCAGCATGGATTGCTTGTGAACAGACAAATTAGGATTCAAGCTTTGCAAAATAACTGTTATTGAAGAATCGGGCAGTTAAAACTGGGCATGACTGTTTGATAGGGGCAGTGGTGGCTCAGTGGTAGAGGCTCAGGGTTACTGACCAGAAGGTCGGGGGTTCAAGCCTCAGCACCACCAAGATGCCACTGTTGGGCCCTTGAGCAAGGCACTTAACTCCAGGTTGCTCCGGGGGGATTGTCCCTGTAATAAGTGCACTGTAAGTCGCTTTGGATAAAAGTGTCTGCCAAATGCATAAATGTAAATGTAAATGTAAATGATAGTTTATGGTGTTGAGTGATAACAGTTGTGCTTGAGATGAACAGTTTAATATATTCAGATTCAAAGTGTTAGATATGTGTTGTGTAAACCCTGCTATTTTGTTTTATAATGTCGAGGTTCTTTATCCTCCGATTAAGTTTGCTGAATTTGAGGTGCTGCATGATGTTAGACAATCCTAATAGTGGGCATTTACATTGAAGTTTTAAGGAGGCACAAATTGAGAACTTATGAAGAATATTTAAAAATTGGAGAAACTGATTTTTGACTTTCGGTCTGTTCATCACACAAAGCAATTGTATGGCTGTTTAAAGGACTTATAGAAATATAGTCGTACGATGTACTTTTATAGTACTTAAATGGTATGTTGGTACTGGAGCTAGACAGCCATGGTCACTAAGAATTTTGTTGTATGGAAAAAAATAGCACGAAGATTCTTGATCTATTTAAAAAAAAAAATATTATATATTTTTTTAGAAATAAATAACAGTATACTGGTTTGGAACTACATGGGAGTGAGACCACAATAACATGGGACCATTTTATGTCCTTTAAATTTACAGATCTAAACACAGATAAATAACCAACCAATTTACCACCCTTCAGGCAGCCTAGCAGGTGTTTTGTTGAAGCTTGCCAAGGATTTCTTTAAAAAACACAATGTGTCACTTAAGCATCAGTCAATGGTCACAGCAGGAGACAGTAAGCCATAAGCAAATCTACACATCTTTTCTTGCTTTCGCACCAGAAATTCTTGGCTATTATCTTGTCAAATGAAGCTAACCTTTTCATATTCTGACAAGATTTAAATCCAGAGTCTGAGTTGTTCAGTTTTTTTTTTTTTTTGTCAGGGCTGTGCAGCATTCTGATTTGAAATGACTTGCAATTTCCAATGCAATTTCTGAATTTAATTGAATTTGAATTGAAGTAGCAAACGGAATGCCAATTTGTAATTCAAATTTGAATATAGGGTAGTGGCAGTTGATGGTGAAACATTCAAGGCAGATGATGGTTGGATGGCGAAACAGGGGCCAACAATTGGGCAGTTGCTTGGGTCCCCAGACATCATGAATCACCCTGGTAGTAGAAATCAATGGGATGAAAATTCAGAAAAACTGTGCAAAGTGTAGTTTTTGTTTGTTTTAATAATACAATTACATTTTCAGCATGTTTTACCCACAAAATATACTTCAAACTTCCAGAAAAAATATTATGATGCAAATTGTTAATTTTTCAAATGCCCTTTTAATATATTTTAATTATTTAATATTTATTTTGTTAGCATTTGGTTTAGATATATGTGAATATATATATTTTATGGACAATGATGGAAGTATACAGCATTACCTTAAAAACACTTAATTTACTCCACATTTCAATGTCAGTTTCTATCTGTATATTTTTTCTTAAAATTGAACCAATTCCTGTTGTGTGACTATTGATTTTTTATTTATGTATTTAATATATTTTCCTGTCATTCCAATTCAAAATCTAGTTCAACTTCCTGTGGGGAGTGGCCAATTAAATTCAAGTTCCAACTCATTGATTGAGGGCCAAGTCTTAATTTCTGAATTTTGCCCAACAATGCTTTTTATTGCATTCTCTTTCTGCCATAAATAGTTTAATTGTTGATCCATCACAAGCTTTTTCCTTGAGTCCATTATTTTAATCGCAACAGCTCTTTGATCAGATTGATGAATGGCTTCCTCTTCGTTAAAATGGACATGCATGTGACAATTACCTGCAATGCAGACTTCATAGCACCCAAGCTGTGCTCTCATTGCCTCATGCTGGCACAAGTGGGTATAATTAATTCCGAGTAGAAAGCTGCATATGGTGATGTCACACAAGTAACCAAATACTAAAACTGTGAAGTATCTACAGGCCTCTCATAATTACAGCAGACATAACCACATTTCTGTGAGATACATTAATGGCTCATATATTCAGCCTGCAGACAGAAAATTTCTTCCAAAACTAGTTAGCTTCCTTCCTATTTACTGTCTACATAGGCAGCTATCTTCTATGGCAGCATCCTAACTGAAATGGAACTTCATAAATGACTGATTTAGAACACTCTACATAGGCAGCCACTCTGCATGCCAAATAAATAGCAACCATTCCTTTAGTCAATAGATCAACATTTTTGCAAATAGAGTTAGCATTTGGCTAAGCTAACAATGCAATACTTTAATATGTAAACAAATATATTGAACACACAAACAGTGGTTGAAATTTAAAGATCCCAATCCTTATTTAATACTTATGACTGCTGAACGAAATATAAATATTTTTATAAGTGACATTTCTCTCGCTTTGTCCGGCATCTTGGAAATATTCTTTTAGGTAGCTTGTTGCAATGCAGTATGAGTTTGCCTTCACAGCGAAGGATACATTGCTTAGAATTTGGCCAAAACGAGATATATTGGGCCACGTCCACACTAATATGTTTTTATTTAAAACTGCATTCATTTAGCCATATTTAAGCATTTAATCCTGACCAGAATGTCTTTTTCCTCTATCAAAAATGAAGACTTCATGCCTTCATACTTTGGAAAATGATGATGTTAGAAAAATGAAAACTAAAAACCGTTTAGCATGGACATGACCTTAGAAAACATCTGCTATGCAGCTCAGAAATTTTCCTAAAAGCAGAACTTCCTGGTTGTTGGTTTGAAGCTGCCTCTGTACATTGAGAACATTCAAAGAAAAGTGACGAGTATCTTGGATTACCATGAATGTGAGCTGACCCATGTTAACACAGTCATGATGTCTGGCCCTGGGCTAATTGAAGGAATATGGGCTGCTCTGAGATCTTGGATTTGGTTGCACAACCAAATCACATCCGTTTTATGATTTATTGTTCACTAGGATGAATTTTGAAGTTATTTTAAAACCAGTAATACATTTGCAGACCTTGGTGCTTCCAAGTGGTAATAAAAATAAAATAAAAAAAGCATTACTGTTTTAATTGTACATGTAGACGGGGCATAACATACTGTCAACTGGGGGCTCGTCCGGGATATTTACAGAGGTCTTCATTATAGCTTCCATGACCTTATACCTCTATCACTGTCTACATATAAATAATAAAAAAATGGAAGTAGGTCTTCCTTTTACAAAGAAAAAGTTTTTTGTTCAGAGTTTATAGATGGGTTACTGCTACAAACTTGGCTTCTTTGGGGCTCAGCAACATGACTTTGCTTTTCACAATTTGACATTGATTTACATTGGATCATGGCAATTAGGGGAGGGTTTACAAAAAAAATCACATTGCCCTTAGAGCTTTATTGAGTATAGCGGTTCCTCTCTTAAATCAAAAACCTATCCAAAGTACGTCTGCAAACATTGCCTGATCATAATATTGCCTGCACAATATTAATATTGCCAATGTACCTGGGAATAAAAAGCAAGTTTTGCATTAAGTATTACTGAGCACTGGGCATCACTATCAGATTAAGAGGTTTCATCTGTGGTGTGCTGTTCTAGGAAGACAGAAAGTACATCACAATGGTGGGATTTTGGCAATGGTGAATGAGCTGTATTAAATATTAAGAGTCGTTGGAGATAAAATTGGAATTAATTGGACACATCCTCTATTCTAAATAATTAAAAGGAGGTATTCCATGGATGAATAAAGGCCCTATATTACTAACTCCATGTCTCTCATTCTCTTAACATATAACATAACTCCATTGCAGGGAAAAGTACATTCTTTAGAGCTGAATGGAGGTAACATTTATAATAAATTATGTAAATTACAGTTATTTTTATTGATTCATTTATTTGTTTTTATAGTTGTTTAAATCATAATTTTTTACAGGGTTATGTCGCCATAGCAATGAAGTTGTTAAATTGGATATAACTTTACACAAAAAAGATAGTAAGTGATTGTATCACACTAAAATCATGTTAATACAGATATTGTCTTGTGGCTTAATTATTTTTCATTTTTTTGGTAATCAAATTGATGTCACAAATGCTGTCCATTTTGCTTGAACACAGAATATACTTATACAACAAATGGTGTGGGATGCAGATTATTTCAAAAGCTTGTTATTAAACATATATAATTGTTTAATGGATATATATATTACCAGCCCCGCTCCGAACGGGACTCAAACCGGCGTCTCAGGCATGAGAGGCAGGTGCTTAACAAGGAGGCTAATATATATATATATATATATATATATATATATATATATATATATATATATATATATATATATATATATATATATATATATATATATATATATATATATATACTTTTCATTCATTCATTTATCAATTATTTATGAAGCTTAGTCCTAACCTCTAGGACCATTGTTGAATAAATTAATGTAATTTTAGGGAATATATGCTCCAGTGAGCAACCATTCTAAGTAATGTGGCCACTGTTTTGTGGCAGTAATGAAAAAAAATATCCTGGTGTTACAAGACATTGTTTGCCTTGTCAAGCAAATTATGCAACATTTACTTGCAATTTATTCAGAGACTGTCTCTTATGCACATAACAAGTGTACATTTTCAGGATGAGAAGAATACTTAAAGTGTAGCAAGTTGAATCATTTAGTGGTCTATCTTCTACTGTTTACTTTGCGTTTCCTGAACTACAGTCAAGCATTGGAATATTTTTATTATAATTTTTATTATTTTAAAACATATATTTACTTATGTTTATTTTGTACAAATTCTTTGGAGGTTAAATAAATATAGTTCACAAAAAAAAAAATTGGAATAGCTTCAGAAGACTTCTACATATCACATTTCTATGTATATTATGTCAACACGCATGAACAAAAACAATTTCTCTTTTCCTCTTTTCTTCACATGGAGTCAAATGTACTAGACAAGAACAATTAAAGGCAATCACAATAAAATCACAATATGAGCATGTGCAATTTCTAAATCACGGCAAGCTGCGATTATATCTTTTAACTTAGAATTCTGTGATGTTATTTTGATTGGTGCACACCTTTTGCACATTTATGAGAACTCGCCAATCACAATGCAGTAAACTAAAAAGATACCAGAGGTATATAATAAAGTGCAATGGTAAAACAAAATTCTGAGATAAAAAAATTGTCTGTTGAAATAAAAAGTCATAATTATGAGATACAAGTCAAAAGAAATTAGATAATGTTTTTGTTCAAAAAAAGCACCAAAGCACTTTTTTATGTGGCTGAAATAGACTTCCATAGTACAGATATTCAGAAACAAGAATAAATAAAAACAAAAAAGCAGAAAGAAATAAACAACATTGTCATCTATTACGCTATGATGCTAGGGTCAGCTCCATGCCATGTTACAGCCACGCCTCAGCCTGCTCCATGCCATGTCACAGACAAGCCTCAGCCTGCTCCATGCCATGTTACAGCCACACCTTAGCCTGATCCATGCCATGTCACGCCTCAGCCTGCTCCATGCCATGTTACAGCCACGCCTCAGCCTGCTCCATGCCATGTCACAGCCATGCCTCAGCCTCCTCAATGCCATGTCACAGTCACGCCTCAGCCTGCTCCATGCCATGTCACAGCCACGCCTCAGCTTGCTCCATGCCATGTCACAGCCACGCCTCAGCCTGATCCATGCCATGTCACAGCCAAGCTCCAGACTGATCCATGCCATGTCTCAGCCAAGCCCCAGTCTGCTCCTTGCCAAGAAAGCCTCTGCTCACTGGTCCTTGCCCGCCTATGCTCCACGGTCCAGGCCCGCCTCTGTTCTACCAGGGACCTCCATCCCTTTAGTTCTGCCTTGGTCCTCAGCCCCATCAGCTCCACCCCTCGAGCCTCTCAAGGCCCCACTTTCTATTGGCTTTGCCTTGTTACCATGCTACACGCTCTGTCTCTGTCTGTTTCAAGGATCCCCCCAGATCCCTCTTGAACTCTGTGTTTTGGTTTTAGGGCGTCATGAGCCGCCCCAAGAGTGGGGGGATATGTCACGTCTAGATGTTTTCATGTTCATGTTTTTTGTTAATGTCTTTTATTTTGAAAAGTAGTGCCATGGCATGTGATTTATCCTGTTCCCTTGTGTTCATGTTTGTTGTTCCTATTGGTTCTTAGTTTGTTATTAGTTATTTTATGTCATTGGTTCATGGGCATTGTCTTGTTATCTTCGGATCATTGGTTTATATTCCCCCATTGTCATGTATTTAAGCCCTCATGTTTACCATTGTCCTTTGTCTAATATTGAATGTGAATGTAACTTTGTTGTTTTGTTCATGCTATGCCATGTCAAGTCAAGTCTAGTTTATGTCAAGTCCAGTTTTAGTTCAAGTCAAGTTTATGTTTAGGTCAAGTTTATTGTTAGGGTTTTTGGATTTCACATTTTGTTCAATAAACTGAACTTGGGATTGTCACTCCATCGTCCAAATTCTTCATCATTGTCTATGCCGGCATCTTTACACCTGCAAACCATATTAGGGTATGAAAAACCATAAGCAGAGAGTGCATTTGCTGTGTCTTGCATACGTAGTTTTTGCCAGCTGTTAGGAAGGAATTTCTGGCTTCATTATTTAAAGCAAAGCAATTTTTGTCCTATTTGTCTGTGCGTGTTTAGTGGGCTCCAAAGGACTGAGTAATGAAACCACTATTAATAATAATGAAAAAAATTATATTAGAAAAATGATGCTCTAAAGAAGCATTATTTTCTAATATAACAAGTTTCATTAGAATTTTTTTAGTCATTCATATTAGCTTCAAGGGGATCCATCCATCCATTACAAAGTTACTGCATTATGCTTACAGTTGTTAAGCCAATGGTCATTGCCATAATGTACTGTATTTTAAAGGGCATAGTATGGAAATTTGTGAACCACATTAATAAACTCTCTTTCTCCAAGGACTAAAAATCAAGACCATCTTTTTTATTTTTTTATTATTGAATTAATCCTTCTCATTTAATGGTCCAGTGCAAAGAAGAAAGTCATTAAGACAGCAACATTGATTCTGACCAAAAATGACTCATAGGTTAAACAGTCACATTGCAGAGTCAAGACACATAAGAATGTTTCTTGCATGGTGGGATGGTTATTTAGGCAGGCATTCCAGTAAAATGGATTTTGTTAAGGTGTGTATTCAGGTAATTCTTGTTAGTATTACACAGTGCACATTTTAGTAGCTGCTGCTTTATTACAGCAGCTGAAACAATAACATTGTGTAATTACAGGGTGTTCCACAACAAAACTAATATGGAAATGTTGCTCATTCCTATTGCACAATAAGGCTTGGCGATTTATTAAATCTCTATGATAAAGTATATTAGATATTATTTGGTTGGCAATATTAAAATAATCCAACATTATGATGACTTTAATTGGCTTTTTATTTGACCATTAAATTTCCTAATGACTTTGTCAGTTTTCAGAGGGAAGTTTGATTCATTTCTGTGATTACATTTTTGTGTTAAATTAATTGGTTTAATGATTAATTTGCATTATCAATCAAAAATGTTCACTGACAGTGTTGGGTAAAATTGGATTACAAATTAATTAGTTACTGTAATTATTTTTAGTCATAAGTAGTGCATTACATTTTGAAATCTTGTAATCAGATTAGTTACTGATTTTTAATCAAGTTAAAATACTATTATTAGTGGTGCTTGCAAAGCATCACTATTGTAATCTCACATACTTATTAGTGGTGCTTGCAAAGCATCACTATTGTAATCTCACATACTTATTTTTATTTTTATTTTTCTTCTTTTTATTATTATTCTATCTCCGTACAAAACTTCGGCACCTAACTCGTCCCAAGACCGCTTGGCGTAGACCCACAAATGAGGTGTCAAATCGAACGGCCTATTGAGGACACGCGTGCTATGACTTTTATAAGCTTATCGGGGTACGGTATTTGCCCCAGGGGCAAAAAAGCGGCCTAAAAATCCCATAGACTTAACATTGTGACAAACTTTGAGGCGTCACAGCTCCGAAGCTAGGATTTCACAGAAACGTGTGATTTGCCACATTTGAAGAGGCTGGCAGGCTCTGTAAGAGCATACCTCAATATGGGGTAAAAGTTGCACCCCTGGGGGCAGGAGCTGCCCAAAAATGCCCCAATTGACTTATAATGGTGTAGGACGGCCCATGAAATGAAAAAGGCATAGGGATTTGTATTGAACATAGCTCTGGATCACAGTGTCATAGAGACCAGGGGTGGGCTCATTTTACTCAGACGACCAATCAGTCTCTCAGGATCATTGTGAAGCTATCAAGCCACGCCCTAGCAACCATTAAGAGCACCTTAGCAACAAGTCCCATAGACTTCTATTGAAACAGATCAAAGGGATATCTCCGGATAGAAGTGTCATAGAAACACAAGGGTGGTCTCGCTTGACTCGGGACAGCAAACAGCCAATCATGCATCAAATCAACACTTCCTAGCCCCTCCCTAGCAACCATTGTCGAAGCACCTTAACAACCAAAATCCATAGAGGGATATCTTCCATTCTGAATGTCACAGAGGCATGGGAGTTGGTTTATATCATTCATACTGACAAGCAGCCTTTGGAGATTCATGATTGGCAGCTGCCAAGCCACTCCCTAGCAACTAAACAGAGTACCCTAGCAACCGCTTAGCAGTAACTATATCTCTGCACCACAAAATCAGAGAGACTTCTGGGTTGATTTATTTCAATCAGGATGGCAAGGAGACTTGATTAGTATCACTATGGTAACTGCCTAGCAACCAGATGGGGTTACCCTAGCAACCGAAAGTAACAAATCACATATCTCTGCATCAGAAAAACGTAGAGACTTCCGGGTTGACTTATTTCAATCAGGATGGAAAGGACACTTCATTAGTATCACTATGGTAACTGCCTAGCAACCAGATGGGCTTACCCTAGCAACCGAAGTAACAAATCACATATCTCTGCATCACAAAAACATAGAGACTTCCGGTTGACTTATTTCAATCAGGATGGCAAGGACACTTCATTAGTATCACTATGGTAACTGCCTAGCAACCAGATGAGCTTACCCTAGCAACCGAAGTAACAAATCACATATCTCTGCATCAGAAAAACGTAGAGACTTCCGGGTTGACTTATTTCAATCAGGATGGCAAGGACACTTGATTAGTATCACTATGGTATCTGCCTAGCAACCAGATGGGCTTACCCTAGCAACCGAAAGTAACAAATCACATATCTCTGCATCACAAAAACATAGAGACTTCCGGGTTGACTTATTTCAATCAGGATGGCAAGGAGACTTGATAAGTATCACTATGTTAACTGCCTAGCAACCAGATGGGGTTACCCTAGCAACCGAGAAACAAATCACATATCTCGGCACCAGAAAAGAGTACAGACTTCCGGGTTGATTTATTTCAATCAGGATGGCAAGGACACTTGATTACTATCACTATGGTAACTGCCTAGCAACCAGATGGGGTTACCCTAGCAACCGAGAAACAAATCACATATCTCGGCACCAGAAAAGAGTACAGACTTCCGGGTTGATTTATTTCAATCAGGATGGCAAGGACACTTGATTACTATCACTATGTTAACTGCCTAGCAACCAGATGGGGTTACCCTAGCAACCGAGAAACAAATCACATATCTCGCACCAGAAAAGAGTACAGACTTCCGGGTTGATTTATTTCAATCAGGATGGCAAGGACACTTGATTACTATCACTATGGTAACTGCCTAGCAACCAGATGGGGTTACCCTAGCAACCGAGAAACAAATCACATATCTCGGCACCAGAAAAGAGTACAGACTTCCGGGTTGATTTATTTCACTCAGCATCGCAAGGACACTTGATTACTATCACTATGGTAACTGCCTAGCAACCAGATGGGGTTACCCTAGCAACCGAAAGTAACAAATCACATATCTCTGCACCACAAAATAGTACTGACTTCCGGGTTGATTTATTTCACTCAGGATCGCAAGGACACTTGATTACTATCACTATGGTAACTGCCTAGCAACCAGATGGGGTTACCCTAGCAACCGAGAAACAAATCACATATCTCGGCACCAGAAAAGAGTACAGACTTCCGGGTTGATTTATTTCACTCAGCATCGCAAGGACACTTGATTACTATCACTATGGTAACTGCCTAGCAACCAGATGGGGTTACCCTAGCAACCGAGAAACAAATCACATATCTCGGCACCAGAAAACAGTACAGACTTCTGGGTTGATTTATTTCAACCAGGATGGCAAGGACACTTCATTAGTATCAATATGGTAACTGCCTAGCAACCAGATGGGGTTACCCTAGCAACCGAAGTAACAAATCACATATCTCTGCACCAGAAAACACTACAGACTTCCGGGTTGACTTATTTCACTCAGGATGGAAAGGAGCCATGTATTGTATTACCTTGGTAACTGCATAGCAACCACATGGGCTTACCCTAGCAACCGAGTAAAAAATCACATATTTCTGCACCAGAAAATCGTACAGACTTCTGGGCTGATTTATTTATGACCATAATTTTTTTTCTTTTCCAGTTACAACATGCTGTTTGATCTAGTTTTGCCACTGCAAGCACCACTCACATTTTCTTCAGGAAATGTACCCATCTAGTTTTTATTTTTATTTTTCTTCTTTTATTATTATTCTATCTCCGCACAAAACTTCGGCACCTAACTCGCCCCAAGCACCGCTTGGCGTAGACCCACAAATGAGGTGTCAAATCGAACGGCCTATTGAGGACACGCGTGCTATGACTTTTATAGTTTATCGGGGTACGGTATTTGCCCCAGGGGCAAAAAAGCGCCTAAAAATCCCATAGACTTAACATTGTGACAAACTTTGAGGCCACAGCTCCGAAGCGAGGATTTCACAGAAACGCGTGATTTGCCACATTTGAAGAGGCTGGCAGGCTCTGTAAGAGCATACCTCAATATGGGGTAAAAGTTGCACCCCTGGGGGCAGGAGCTGCCCAAAAATGCCCCAATTGACTTATAATGGTGTAGGACTGCCCATGAAATGAAAAAGGCATAGGGATTTGTATTGAACATAGCTCTGGATCACAGTGTCATAGAGACCAGGGGTGGGCTCATTTTACTCAGACGACCAATCAGTCTCTCAGGATCATTGTGAAGCTATCAAGCCACGCCCTAGCAACCATTAAGAGCACCTTAGCAACAAGTCCCATAGACTTCTATTGAAACAGATCAAAGGGATATCTCCGGATAGAAGTGTCATAGAAACACAAGGGTGGTCTCGCTTGACTCGGACAGCAAACAGCCAATCATGCATCAAATCAACACTTCCTAGCCCCTCCCTAGCAACCATTGTCGAGCACCTTAACAACCAAAATCCATAGAGGGATATCTTCCATTCTGAATGTCACAGAGGCATGGGAGTTGGTTTATATCATTCATACTGACAAGCAGCCTTTGGAGATTCATGATTGGCAGCTGCCAAGCCACTCCCTAGCAACTAAACAGAGTACCCTAGCAACCGCTTAGCAGTAACTATATCTCTGCACCACAAAATCAGAGAGACTTCTGGGTTGATTTATTTCAATCAGGATGGCAAGGAGACTTGATTAGTATCACTATGGTAACTGCCTAGCAACCAGATGGGGTTACCCTAGCAACCGAAGTAACAAATCACATATCTCTGCATCAGAAAAACGTAGAGACTTCCGGGTTGACTTATTTCAATCAGGATGGAAAGGACACTTCATTAGTATCACTATGGTAACTGCCTAGCAACCAGATGGGCTTACCCTAGCAACCGAAAGTAACAAATCACATATCTCTGCATCACAAAAACATAGAGACTTCCGGGTTGACTTATTTCAATCAGGATGGCAAGGACACTTCATTAGTATCACTATGGTAACTGCCTAGCAACCAGATGGGCTTACCCTAGCAACCGAAATAACAAATCACATATCTCTGCATCAGAAAAACGTAGAGACTTCCGGGTTGACTTATTTCAATCAGGATGGCAAGGACACTTGATTAGTATCACTATGGTAACTGCCTAGCAACCAGATGGGCTTACCCTAGCAACCGAGTAACAAATCACATATCTCTGCACCAGAAAAGACATACAGACTTCCGGGTTGATTTATTTCAATCAGGATGGCAAGGAGACTTGATTAGTATCACTATGGTAACTGCCTAGCAACCAGATGGGGTTACCCTAGCAACCTAGTAACAAATCACATATCTCTGCATCAGAAAAGACGTACAGACTTCCGGGTTGATTTATTTCAATCAGGATGGCAAGGAGACTTGATTAGTATCACTATGGTAACTGCCTAGCAACCAGATGGGGTTACCCTAGCAACCGAGTAACAAATCACATATCTCTGCATCAGAAAAACGTAGAGACTTCCGGGTTGACTTATTTCAATCAGGATGGCAAGGAGACTTGATTAGTATCACTATGGTAACTGCCTAGCAACCAGATGGGGTTACCCTAGCAACCGAGTAACAAATCACATATCTCTGCATCAGAAAAACATAGAGACTTCCGGGTTGACTTATTTCAATCAGGATGGCAAGGACACTTGATTAGTATCACTGTGGTAACTGCCTAGCAACCAGATGGGGTTACCCTAGCAACCGAGTAACAAATCACATATCTCTGCATCAGAAAAACGTAGAGACTTCCGGGTTGACTTATTTCAATCAGGATGGCAAGGACACTTGATTAGTATCACTATGGTAACTGCCTAGCAACCAGATGGGCTTACCCTAGCAACCGAGTAACAAATCACATATCTCTGCATCAGAAAAACGTAGAGACTTCTGGGTTGGTTTATTTCACTCAGGATGGCAAGGAGACTTGATAAGTATCACTATGGTAACTGCCTAGCAACAAGGAGGGGTTACCCTAGCAACCAAATAACAAATCACATATCTCTGGATCACAACATCGTAGAGACTTCCTGGTTGACTGATTTTACTCTGGATAGCAAGGAGACTTGATAAGTATCACTATGGTAACTGCCTAGCAACCACATGGGGTTACCCTAGCAACCGAGTAACAAATCACATATCTCTGCACCAGAAAACAGTACAGATTTTTGGGTTGAATTATTTCACTCAGGATGGAAAGGAGCCATGTATTGTATTACCTTGCTAACTGCATAGCAACCACATGGGCTTACCCTAGCAACCTAGTAACAAATCACATATTTCTGCACCAGAAAATTATACAGACTTCTGGGTTGATTTATTTATGACCACAATTTCTGTTCATTTCAAGCAGGCTATTTGACGAGTTTTGCCACGGCAAGCACCACTCACATTTTCTTCAGGAAATGTACCTATCTAGTTTATGTATGTTCTTCTTATTTTGGCTGCTCCCATTAGGAGTCACCACAGCGGACCATCCGTGATCCGTTTATTTGACTTGGCAAAGGTTTTATGCCGGATGCCCTTCCTGACGCAACCCCATGTTGTGGAACTCTCACTCACACCGGGGAAATTTAGAGTCTCCAATTCACTTACCCTGCATGTTTTTGGACTTGTGGGGGAAACCGGAGCACCCGGAGGAAACCCACTCGAACAGGGGAGAACATCCACAGATGAAAGCCCAGTTGAGCCTGGACTCGAACCTGAGACCTGCTTGCTCTGAGGAAACAGTGCTAACCACTATTTCTATCAGGAAGACTCGCAGACTTGAGTGAAATTGAGGATGACATTTATTTGATGAATATAAAACAGAAAAGTAATGTCTCTCTTTGGTGTAGGCCCCGTCTGGCGGTCCGAAGAAGTTGTACTCGGAATATCCTGCCGGAGATAGAAGGCAGGGGAGAAGAGCCTACCCCCATGCAAGACGGGACTCAACTGGTGGTGGTTGCCTTGTTAGCACACTGAAACAGCAATGTGATAGATTGTGAGCAGACTTATAATGCATTGGCTTACATGTGATTGGCTAGGAGTTACCTAGCTAATGGTGTGACGATGAATCTATGGGTAACAATGGCTGTTTGGTCAAAATGATGTTTCATCTGATTTAAAGGACAACAACTAATTTTTTAACCCATTTTAGTGCAAATACATAAATTATATATAATGAATATCATCAAAAACCTGAAAAAATATCAAGGCACCGCACATTTTTGGGAGAACGTCATCAGATAGCATTTCCCAAAAGTCGCACCATTGCTTTCATTAAAAGCTGAAAGATTGCAAGACTATGTGTGTCTGTGTATATCTGATTACATGAAAATGAGAACATAGCATCTCTTGGATGTGGTTCATCAACAAAACCTTGTAAATGAGAGGCGTCTGATCTGTCTGATTAGCCAAGAGAAGTCTGGATGTGCCGGAGGGGGCAGAAAATGAGACGTTTGCAGTGTGATAATCTGCTTTGATTCAAACTAATTAGTCTGGATAATAACGGCAGATAGTCTGTTAGCACTGCGGTGAAGAGCAGTCGACATTAACATGACGGGTTAGATTATGAGGTCAAAGTCATTTCACTTTGTCAAGTCAATTCTCATAAGACACAGGTGAAGTAGGCCTATTGCATGAAATAAACACAATAGAAAATGTATTGCTTAATTCTATATTTACCATTTGATCTTGTTATGTATGATGAAACTTAAATAATGCTTCACCTAATGGTGAAGTGACATTTTTGCACATTTAGTGTCACATTGCAAAAAAAATACAAATACAAAAGTTTTTCTATAACCAGACTGAACACACTATGAATTTGCTGTCATAATTAGAATTTTCTTCTGCTGAAATGTGTCTGTTTTTACTGAAATTTGAATCACTGCCCCCAGTGGCCGAAGCTAGAAGTGCTGTTAGAAGTATGGGCATATATTATATTTACAGATTATCCACAAATTGGTGCCAGAAGTGAGTTGTATTATTAGCTGTAAATCTTAATACATGAAATGCATATTTTATTAACCCTAAACCATAACTGAAACCCCAACCCTAAACCTAACTGTCAGTGGATAAATAAATACTAATTTTATAAAGAAAATGCAACCTCCTAATTGTGCTCACCAGTGATAAAACTTGACAAGTTTAAATTTGTTCATCATTGTTGGGTATATATTCTGTATCAGATGACGTAGACTGTCAAATAGTGTACTTAATGGCTTTTGGTGCTTTGTTTTGGATAGACGTCTGTGTGGTGCAGAGCTGAGAGTTGATTCATAACCCACAGTCAATCCATTAGCATTCAGCTGATGCTAAATTAAGCAGTCATTACCCTCTAACCTGTTTTCCTCTTGTTTTCCCATAATACAACATGTCTTTCCTAACTAAAATTGTCTTCGTAAAGTCCATAGTGCTAATTTTGTATGTACAAAAAGGACCCAAGGCGATATAGAACCGTAAGTCTATGTCAAAAACTCCAATATCCCCAGTTCTTTCACTAATTACCAGAGCCTCATACATTTTCAACCCGTCATGTCTGGGTGAGTACAAGTCCCAGTACAATTTTAGATCTTTTTGAACATCCATCTGGCCAAGAGGAAAGTCTGTCTAACATCCTGAAATCTGCAGACAAGACTATGTTCCAAATTAACTTGATCTGTTTGTTCCTGAATGTGTGTAGGTAAATATTTGGATATGGGTTGTTGATGCATATAATGTCCAATTATAATCTTTCATGTCTTTATAATCACATCCCATTAAACATTCACTGTGCTGTGGGAAAAGTAAGTGAACCCTTCTCATTTGACAGCAATATCCTCAACCAAGTTTTTTCTTGTAGCTGCTGATTAGACCTCAACATACAGAAATAATTTTGGACCATTCTTCCTTACAGAACTATTTCAGCTCAGCCGTAGTCTTGGGATGTTTTGTGTGAATGGATCTCTAGAGGTCATCCTACAGCATCACTATTGGGTTAAGGTCTGGGCTCTGACTGGGCCACTCCAAAAGGTGTATTTTCAGTTTTTGAAGCCATTCTGTAGTGAATTTACTTCCATTTTTAGGTTCATTGTCCTGCTGCATCACCCAACTTCTACTTAGCTTCAGCTAGAGCACAGCCACCCTGACATTATCCTGAATATTCTTTCCAAGCAATTCAACCTTAGTTTGACCAGTCCAAAAACAAATTTCCCTGTAGCGTTGTAGAGCGTCAAGGTGGTCTTTGACAAACTTCCAGCTCACAGCAATGTTTTTGCTGAAAAGCAGCGGCTTCCTTCATGGTGTCCTGCCATGGACACATGCCTGTTTAATGTTATATTCCGACTCATGAATGGAGATGTTAACCAGTTCAATTGATTCCTTCAAGTCTTTATCTGTCACTCTTGGCTTCTTTTTTTTTTTTTTTTTTACCTCACTGAGCTTTCTGTGGTGTGCCCTTTGAGTTATCTTGGCTGGACGGCCACTTCTAGGGAGAGTAGCCACAGTACTTAATCGTCTCAATTTATAGAAAATGTGTCTAACTGTGGACACATGAATTTCTAAGCTCTCCAAGATAACTTGTAAATGTTTCCAGCTTTATGCAATGCAACACAATATTATTTGATTGTAGGCCTTCTGAGATCTCTTTTTTTTTTTTTTTGCGAAGCATGGTCCACGTCAGCAGATGCTTCTCGTGAATAGCAAACTCAAAGTTTGAGTGCTTTTTATAAGTCAGAGTGTTTCTAACCCACACCTCCATTCTCATTTCATAAATTGGATGCCAGATTTGCCAACTCCTGACTGTAATTAGTTGTTTACATTTGTTTTAGTTCTTTTTTAGGAGGGGGGGGGTCACTTACTGCTTAATTACACAGCACTATTAATGTTTAATGGGATGTGTTCAATAAAGATTATACATTTGTGTGTGTTGTTAGCTTAAGCACTTTGTGCCAATACTTGTAACTTTAATAAAGACGAGATCACATTTTATTTAAATGTAACATTTCCAGAACAATAATAAAAACATTTGCATGGGTTGTTGACATCCTGCAGTGATATGCTTTGCTCCATCTAAAATGTATTAATATATTTTACATAGCATTATCCACACAGTTTTATGCAGTGTACTCAATCTCTTAGTGTTCCAAACCAGTATGATATTTGTTCTTCAATGGAACACAGAAAAATAAAAAATATCTGTATGTTAGTCGCAGTCACCATTCACTATGGAGGACAGATGCAGCCACAGTAAATGATGACAAAAGTTTGGGTGTTTGAAACCATCCTACAAAAAAAACAAACAAACAAAAAAAAAAATACAAAGATTTACACAATTTAACTTTTGACTCAAAATCAGTAGAGTCCTCGTGACAACTTCCCCATGTGGCAACTAGCCCCACAGTCTCCCCTTTAGTATAAAAATAGTATGGTAGTTTGCTATTTTTAACATAACACTTGTAGTTTATATGCCAGATACTGAAAGATGCCACTGAAACTCTTTTTATAGTGAAAGTACATCCTCTGGGCTTTCTTTGAGCTCAGTTTGAAGTGTTTTATTAATGAATTCAATCTTTCATTCATTATTGTCTTTGTAGACAGATTTCACTGTCAATAAAATGAGACTTTACGTGTCTTCCCTTAGGACATCCTGATGGAAAAATTGTTGCAGACATGTTGTTCTTCTGTTGGTTGTTAGATAATTACGAATTATTGCATACCTTGTTCCAGCAGCATTTTCATGTAATTTCATGCATTGCAACTCAGCTGGGTAATTTAAAATCCATTTGATTTCCATCTAAATGTCAGTTAGACACTTTAAATAACACAAAAGGAAATGTTAGGCAGCACATTATTTATATATATATATATATATTTTATTTATTTATTTTTTTTGGAGAGCTTGACAGTTTACTTTTGTGTTCCATAGATGAAAGAAAGCCTAACTGGTTTGGAATGACAGGGTATAAATGAGTAAACAATGACAGATTGTTCATTTATGAACTATTCCTTTAAGATGAGTAATATGAGGTTTTTAAGGGTCACAAACACACACACACACACACGATTTATAAAGGTGAAGTGATTATTATGGCTGTTTATACACTGGTGCTCAAATGATGTCATTTTCTGTGATTAAAATATGTTATTTTCTCATTCTTATATAATGAAAGCTAAATATAGCTCCTGGTTTGTGCATAACAGTAGCCAGCTCAAGCGAGGACTGATAATTTTGTTTTAGTAGTTATTTTCACATTTGTCTCTTTTCTATCAGAAAACACAAGCCAGATGACAGACTTTCCATGTCATTCTCTCTTTCTCTCTCTTTTTGGAGTGGTTAAAACATATGGACCTGCACATTGTTTGCTCAGTCTAAATTAGAGCTGCTTTCATCTGCCTTCCAGACCAATAGCCAAAAATACGCTCTAATTTCTCACACTCTTTGAATTATTTCTGTACCGCATTTCCAAGTTAAGGCTTAATTTGTGGAGCATTAGCTCATGTGTTGTTTGTATTCTCTATTTCTAACTCACTGCAGACAAATTAATTGATGAATCTTGACTAGTGAAAAGTCTGCAGCAGTTATATTTGCACCTGTGAGGAAATAATGATGTGATTTTATGAAAACAAAGACATGAATAAAACAACAGAAGCTATTGGAGTAGTACAAAAAACAATTTAGACAGTTACTTAGCCACACTAAATGTATGGATATCATTGCATTAGATTTCAAAATACCAAACCGAGAGGCAATTATTTGAAAGGAAGATAGCACAAGCGCAGATTTCATGCAAAACATGTCACAAAAAGGAACTTTGTTCGATTTTAAATAATACAATAGATATGCTGATCAAAATGTAGAAAAATTGGCATTTCTAAATGTTTAATTGTGCTATAAGAGTTAAAATACTTTTGGGGGCTGCAGAGTGAAACTCCAAATGATTTGGGTGAAGATATTTGGGAGAAAAACCCTGAATCTTAGTCATGTTTTTTAGCTTGCAGAAGCACACCACTTATTTTGTTAACCTCAGGTGCATGAGAGTTATGACACCAGACATTACTAGAGAAAAAAGCATTGCACTATGGTTTGTTGCTAGTAAAAAAATCATTTAATCACATCTTTACAAAGCATGCAAGAAAAAAAAAAAAAGGTGCTAGGAACCAAGCGACCCAAAGTCACGAACAGTATTTTCAAAATACTGAATAAGTCTTGCCAACCTTTTCATTAGTTCCCATGGCAATACATCTTTTTCTCCATAATTTACATCCTTATATTTTCTCTCTCTTGAACTCCTAGCTTTTTGTACTATTATACTCAATATTCCAAAATGAAAGGTGCACACAGTATATTTTTACTAATTTTTAAAAGGATATTCCATGTCAAATGAACCAAATATCAGAAACTTCCACAGCTGAAATTTTTATTGAATAAAGATAAACATAAATGATAATGAAAGGCCAAATATTAAATGCACAGGATCAATATTTAGTGAGTAATCCATTGTTTTGTATGAAAATATGACAATTGACAATTGACAAAAAATGACAATTTTCACCTATGTTTTTGAGCAAAACTACAGGTCAAAAAATAACCGTAGAAATGTGGCAGCGTCATTATTTTAGTTTTACACAGAGATTTGTAGGTGTAATACTGAAGTAAGTTGACTTCAGCACCAGTTGGTGATTATATTCCAATGGTGTGAGTCCAAAAATTGGAAAAGACACTTTTTTTGTTTTGTTTTTTGTTTTGAGTGCCTATACTTCCAGAAGTATTAAAGATCTCTCAGTATCGTTTTATATTCTGCTTCAGAACAAAATTTCCATTTAATATATTCATATTTATGTCCCTGTATGGTTAAATCCCTGAGATATGGGGCTCTCAATGTAGCACCATCTTCAGATTTAATCCATTTTCAATGGTCGAAAACCAAATGTCGGACACATGGTATGAAGCTATTTTTCTTGTCTGACAAACAAAGCTCTGAAGTGCAAATAATGTTGAAACTAGAAATGTACTTTGTTTTTTTATGTGATTAAAAAATTGTCAATATCTTGATTATTGAGAGCTTAAAAACACAATATTATAAAGAATAAATGACACATACTGTATGGCACTTCTATGTTGAAGAATTGTATTTTATCGAAGTTGAACACCAATTTCATAGCAAAATATTTGGTCGGCTAATCCCGCCCAAACTAATGCTATTGGTCGAGCCAGAAGCTGAGATATTGGACCACTTAAAGCAATGTTAAAAGCACCTTCCATTGAAATCAGCCAACAAATATTTGTCTCTGTACATTAAGCTGGGTTAGAATAAAGTATTTTAACACAGATAAAAACCCTACACATCAGCTTAAACTCTGGGACATGTTTAAGGTCTAAATCATGCAAAATAACAGCAATACCATACAGTATGTGACATAGGATCATACAACCGTATAGCCATGTACACGCATTTAATATATCAACTTGACGTTCCATCTATTACCATTAGCTCATGTTTACAGAATATTTGTAAAAGACCTAGGGCTGTGGAAGGCTGTAACTTTTATTTAAAACCGTGAAAACATTTACCTAATTTGACATTAAAACGGCATCATTCTTTAAAGAGAGCTTAAAGGAACCTTATTCTACGAAGCCTTCTAAATAGCTTTAGAAATCTAATCCAAATGGGACTTTTAACAAAAATAAAGTCATTTGCAGTCATAGGATGGTGCAATTGAATGCAAATTATGAAATTTGATTTCCTTAAAGGCAACATTAAATGGCACCCACAACCAATTTTGCTTCCGTAATTTAACGAAAGTCATGATTTGCTTTCTAGAGTGAGAACGTACGTGTTCTCACCAGTTGTGGGGCACTTTGGAGGGAGAATTATCCATGCCCTATGGTCGTTCCAAACAGATATTCAATAAAAAATGACTTTAATAGATGATTGTCATCTTTCAGCTCTCTGAAGCTCACACAGTGGATGGCCATTGTCTGTTAACTGAATTGGGTATAGGGATGATCACTTCTGAATGAATTGCGGGAGTAGGATGCAAAACTAGTGGCTGGGATTTATTCACAGTTTTAATGCAAGCATTTTTTGGTAGTTTCTTGGGATGTACAACACAAGTTAATGATCTTTATTTCCTATGTTTAGTGTGTTGTGATTCAAAACACTGACACATTTTACTTGCTTGTTTCTCATTCATCTGCATTGGACTTGGACAGTGGCTCCAGCCTCATTGTAAGTGAAGACTGTGATGTGGTGTGTTGGTTTGTGAGCTGGTTATGTAGTCATGTGATCAGTTAGATCATCATATATCATAACATTTACTGTTTTATTTATATTTATATATATATATATATATATATATATATATATATATATATATATATAAAATGTCAAGTCTTTTAATCAAGTCCGGCGACTGGGAGGACCACGCGTTGAACAGGGAATACTGGAGAAAAGCAGTGCAGGAAGGTGCCCCACACCACAAAACTGAACTCTGCCGTGCTGCAGAGGCAAAACGGCAACATCGCAAGGACAAACAGAGAAAGGCTCCACCACCACACACCACCTCAATCTTCCAATGCCCACATTGCAGCAGAATCTGTGGATCATGGATTGGCCTTTACAGCCACCTGAGGATCCACAAATAAGATGACCCGACTGAGAGGACAGTCATACTCGTTTCAAGTGACCGCCGAAGAGAGAGAAGAAGAAAGAAAGAGTCATGTGATTCCTGTTTCCCTCCGTGTTCATGTATCTTGTTTTCATTGGTTTATTGTTTAATTATCTTGTGATCAGTTCTTTCTTTTCATTGCTTAACTTGTTTGTCATGCGGATCAGGTCTGGTCGTGACGTATTTCATCAGGAAGTGCTTAGAGGACGTCGTTCCGACCAAAACAATACAGATCTACCCCAACCAGAAACCATGGGTTAACGGTGATGTCCGCCTGGCACTTAATGCGCGGACCTCCGCTTTTAACTCCAGGAACGCGGAGGAGCATAAACAAGCCAGTTATGCCCTCCGTAACTCTATCCGAGCAGCCTAACGCCAGTACACGCACACAATTGATGGACAGTTCAACACCACCGACTCTAGAAGCATGTGGAAGGGAATTAACATCATCACAGACTACAAAGGGAATAAAAACACAGCCGTGAACACCGCTGCCTCTCTCCTGGATGAGCTTAATACATTTTATGCTCATTTCGAGGAAAATAACACCACCCTCGCAGAGAGAGCACTCGCGGCCAACACTGCAGAGGATGGTTCACTCTCCGTCTCTGTTGCGGATGTAACCCGATCCTTCCGATGGGTGAACATCCGTAAAGCCGTGGGTCCAGACGGCATTCCGGGCCGCGTCATCAGAGCGTGCGCGAACCAACTGGCTGGTGTTTTTACGGACATTTTCAACCTGTCCCTCTCCCTGTCTGTAGTCCCCACATGCTTCAAAACGTCCACCATTGTGCCTGTACAAAAGCAATCAAAAATAACTTGTTTAAATGACTGGTGTCCTGTTGCTCTGACCCCCATCATCAGCAAATGCTTTGAGAGGCTAATCAGAGATCACATCTGCTCTGTGCTGCCCACCTCTCTGGACCCATTGCAGTTTGCCTACTGCAACAACCGCTCCACTGATGATGCCATTGCATCTACAATACACACTGCTCTCTCCCATCTGGAAAAAAGGAACACATATTTGAGAATTCTGTTTGTAGACTACAGCTCAGCATTCAACACCATAGTGCCCTCCAAGCTTGATTTGAAACTCCGGGCTCTGGGCTTAAACAGCTCAATGTGCAGCTGGATCCTGGATTTCCTGTCAGGGAGATGTCAGGTGGTTAGAATGGGCAGCAACATCTCCTCATCACTGACCCTCAACACTGGAGTCCCGCAGGGCTGTGTTCTCAGCCCACTCCTGTATTCCCTATACACACATGACTGTGTGGCAACACATTGCTCCAATGTCATCATTAAGTTTGCTGACGATACGACGGTGGTAGGTCTGATCACTGAGAATGATGAAACTGCCTACAGAGAGGAGGTGCACACTCTGAAAACCTCCTGTCCACACTGAGGCCGTTGTGAAGAAGACTCACCAGCACCTCTTCTTCCTGAGACGGCTGAGGAAGTTTGGAATGAACCACCATATCCTCACACGGTTCTACACCAGCACCGTAGAGAGCATCCTGACTGGCTGCATCACCGCCTGGTACAGCAATAGCACCGCCCACAACCGCAAAGACCTGCAAAGGGTGGTGCGAACTGCCAGAAACATCATCGGAGGTGAGCTTCCCTCCCTCCAGGACATATATAACAGGCGGTGTGTGAAAAAAGCTCGGAGGATCATCAGAGAATCCAGCCACCCGAGTCATGGGCTGCTCCCACTGCTATCATCAGGCAGGCGGTATCGCAGCATCAGAACCCGCACCAGCCGACTACATGACAGTTTCTTCCCCCAAGCAATCTGACTGCTGAACACTTGATCTCTCATGATCAATATACACCAGCACAGCACTTTATTAGTGGTGCTTGCAAAGCATCACTATTGTAATCTCACATACTTATTTTTATTTTTATTTTTCTTCTTTTTATTATTATTCTATCTCCGTACAAAACTTCGGCACCTAACTCGTCCCGCACCGTTTGGCGTAGACCCACAAATGAGGTGTCAAATCGAACGGCCTATTGAGGACACGTGTGCTATGACTTTTATAAGCGATCGGGGGTACGGTATTTGCCCCAGGGGCAAAAAAGCGGCCGAAAAATCCCATAGACTTAACATTGTGACAAACTTTGAGGCGTCACAGCTCCGAGCGAGGATTTCACACAAACGTGTGATTTGCCACATTTGAAGAGGCTGGCAGGCTCTGTAAGAGCATACCTCAATATGGGGTAAAAGTTGCACCCCTGGGGGCAGGAGCTGCCCAAAAATGCCCCAATTGACTTATAATGGTGTAGGACGGCCCATGAAATGAAAAGGCATAGGGATTTGTATTGAACATAGCTCTGGATCACAGTGTCATAGAGACCAGGGGGTAGGCTCATTTTACTCAGACGACCAATCAGTCTCTCAGGATCATTGTGAAGCTATCAAGCCACGCCCTAGCAACCATTAAGAGCACCTTAGCAACAAGTCCCATAGACTTCTATTGAAACAGATCAAAGGGATATCTCCGGATAGAAGTGTCATAGAAACACAAGGGTGGTCTCGTTTGACTCGGGACAGCAAACAGCCAATCATGCATCAAATCAACACTTCCTAGCCCCTCCCTAGCAACCATTGTCGAGCACCTTAACAACCAAAATCCATAGAGGGATATCTTCCATTCTGAATGTCACAGAGGCATGGGAGTTGGTTTATATCATTCATACTGACAAGCAGCCTTTGGAGATTCATGATTGGCAGCTGCCAAGCCACTCCCTAGCAACTAAACAGAGTACCCTAGCAACCGTTTAGCAGTAACTATATCTCTGCACCACAAAATCAGAGAGACTTCTGGGTTGATTTATTTCAATCAGGATGGCAAGGAGACTTGATTAGTATCACTATGGTAACTGCCTAGCAACCAGATGGGGTTACCCTAGCAACCGAGTAACAAATCACATATCTCTGCATCAGAAAAACGTAGAGACTTCCGGGTTGACTTATTTCAATCAGGATGGAAAGGACACTTCATTAGTATCACTATGGTAACTGCCTAGCAACCAGATGGGCTTACCCTAGCAACCGAGTAACAAATCACATATCTCTGCATCACAAAAACATAGAGACTTCCGGGTTGACTTATTTCAATCAGGATGGCAAGGACACTTCATTAGTATCACTATGGTAACTGCCTAGCAACCAGATGAGCTTACCCTAGCAACCGAGTAACAAATCACATATCTCTGCATCAGAAAAACGTAGAGACTTCCGGGTTGACTTATTTCAATCAGGATGGCAAGGACACTTGATTAGTATCACTATGGTATCTGCCTAGCAACCAGATGGGCTTACCCTAGCAACCGAGTAACAAATCACATATCTCTGCATCACAAAAACATAGAGACTTCCGAGGTTGACTTATTTCAATCAGGATGGCAAGGAGACTTGATAAGTATCACTATGTTAACTGCCTAGCAACCAGATGGGGTTACCCTAGCAACCGAGAAACAAATCAAATATCTCGGCACCAGAAAAGAGTACAGACTTCCGGGTTGATTTATTTCAATCAGGATGGCAAGGACACTTGATTACTATCACTATGGTAACTGCCTAGCAACCAGATGGGGTTACCCTAGCAACCGAGAAACAAATCACATATCTCGGCACCAGAAAAGAGTACAGACTTCCGGGTTGATTTATTTCAATCAGGATGGCAAGGACACTTGATTACTATCACTATGTTAACTGCCTAGCAACCAGATGGGGTTACCCTAGCAACCGAGAAACAAATCACATATCTCGGCACCAGAAAAGAGTACAGACTTCCGGGTTGATTTATTTCAATCAGGATGGCAAGGACACTTGATTACTATCACTATGGTAACTGCCTAGCAACCAGATGGGGTTACCCTAGCAACCGAGAAACAAATCACATATCTCGGCACCAGAAAAGAGTACAGACTTCCGGGTTGATTTATTTCACTCAGCATCGCAAGGACACTTGATTACTATCACTATGGTAACTGCCTAGCAACCAGATGGGGTTACCCTAGCAACCGAGTAACAAATCACATATCTCTGCACCACAAAATAGTACTGACTTCCGGGTTGATTTATTTCACTCAGGATCGCAAGGACACTTGATTACTATCACTATGGTAACTGCCTAGCAACCAGATGGGGTTACCCTAGCAACCGAGAAACAAATCACATATCTCGGCACCAGAAAAGAGTACAGACTTCCGGGTTGATTTATTTCACTCAGCATCGCAAGGACACTTGATTACTATCACTATGGTAACTGCCTAGCAACCAGATGGGGTTACCCTAGCAACCGAGAAACAAATCACATATCTCGGCACCAGAAAACAGTACAGACTTCTGGGTTGATTTATTTCAACCAGGATGGCAAGGACACTTCATTAGTATCAATATGGTAACTGCCTAGCAACCAGATGGGGTTACCCTAGCAACCGAGTAACAAATCACATATCTCTGCACCAGAAAACACTACAGACTTCCGGGTTGACTTATTTCACTCAGGATGGAAAGGAGCCATGTATTGTATTACCTTGGTAACTGCATAGCAACCACATGGGCTTACCCTAGCAACCGAGTAAAAAATCACATATTTCTGCACCAGAAAATCGTACAGACTTCTGGGCTGATTTATTTATGACCATAATTTTTTTTCTTTTCCAGTTACAACATGCTGTTTGACGAGTTTTGCCACGGCAAGCACCACTCACATTTTCTTCAGGAAATGTACCCATCTAGTTAATCTTATTATCTCACACTGGACTGCCATAATTATATTCTCCACAATAGAACATACAGCATATATATATTCTTTTTTTATATATACATTTTATTTTTTATTTGTCTTGTATGTGCACTCAATATTGTGTGTATTGTTTACTGTACATTGTATATTATATTGTGTTGTGTAAATATGTTGTTTATTGTAATTGGTATATGTCTCTGTCACTGTCATGACTGCTATGTTGCTTGGAACTGCACACAAGACTTTCACCTACTGTTGCACTTGTGTACATGGTAGTGTGACAATAAAGTGATTTGATTTTATTTTGTCTCGTTCTCACATGTCATGTATTTAAGCCTCATGTTTGCCATTGTCAATTATTGTATGTGAGTGTAGCTGTTTATGTTAAGCCATGTTTAAGTCAAGTCTAGTCAAGTCAATGTCTAGTTTAGTTCACATTTATAGGAATGATTTTGGATTTCAAGTTTATTTAATTAATTGCACTTGGGTTCTCACTTCATTGTCATTGCCTGTGCCAGCAGTTACAATATGATATATATAAATATTATAATATATCAATTATATAAAATAGATCAATTATATAAAATTCGTATAATTAAAAAGCATTATATTTTCATGGCTGACAGGTGAAGGCTTGATAAGACAATACAAAAAGTGTCTCTAAAATGCAATCGATTGTTTATTTCCATTGCATATTAGTGAACATAACTGGGCATAATTGGGGCGGCTGTGGCTCAGGTGGTAGAGCGGGTTGGCCACTAATTGCAGGGTTGGCGGTTTGATACCTAGCCCACAAGACTCAACATGCCGATGTGTCCTTGGGCAAGACACTGAACCCCAAGTTGCTCACAATGGCAGGCTAACACCTTGCATGGCAGCTCTGCCGTCATTGGTGTATGAGTGTGTGTGAATGGGACATAGTGTAAAGAGTTTTGGTAACCAGTACAGTTGAAAAAGGCGATATATAAGTGCAGACCATTTACCATATCATTAGCCTATAGTTCACAGCAATTCATTTTGCAATTAAATTATTTATTCTTTTCAAAATAGACCTATTTTAAAGGCTTTTCTTAGGACACATCAATGTACACATTCATCAGACGAATGGTTTTGGAGTGTCGCAGTTTGGTTGCGTCATGTCATAAACGCAGCGTTTTACAAACGTTTTACAAAAATACAGTGATGAAAAAAGCAATATTGACTTTTTTTTATGAACAGGGTGTGCAAAACCTACTACTTCACTCACTAACATTTTGGAATTCAGTTGTTATTTATTATTAATATAACCAAACAATTATTCATTGTTGGCCAGTTTTTCAGTATGATACAGTATTATTATACCGGTCCTGCATGAGACACTGTAGAAACAGCAAGACATGGTGCAGCAGTCAAGGACGTTCATCCAGCGTGTTTACATACGGAAAACAATGGAAAAACAGAGCAGACACAGGCAAAAACGTGTTCGGTGTGAACGACCCCTAACTCATGGGCAAAACATGTTCAGAATTCCTGTATATTGTTTAATCTGAAATAATGTTAAACATTGTAACAGTCATCTCTTTGCAACCTGAACTTGTTCAGAATGTTAAATCTTTGTGACACCTGCGCTACAACAATCTAGACAGCGCAATGAATAAAACAACGTATGCATCTCAACGTGCGTTTTTGAGACCTGAAGTTATTTTTAACTTGACACAGTGTCTAAAAATGTGCCGGTCCTGCATGAGACACTGTAGAAACAGCAAGACATGGTGCAGCAGTCAAGGACGTTCATCCAGCGTGTTTACATACGGAAAACAATGGAAAAACAGAGCAGACACAGGCAAAAACGTGTTCGGTGTGAACGACCCCTAACTCATGGGCAAAACATGTTTAGAATTCCTGTATATTGTTTCATAAATTACAAACACAAAGTCCTACTTTGAAAAACGTATTCGAACCCGGCGTCCTCTAACGTGAACCGCTGACAACAGCGTATTCCCGCTTGTACCCAGAACATCATGTCATCCCTCAAGCAGTTTTGCGGAGCTTTCTTACTGGTGCGGGGGTCCCCACAATGTCCGGGGCCCTACGCAATTGCATGGTTTGCGTGGTGGTTAAAACCGCTACTGAGTGTTTTTAGGTTGCTGTGTCAAGTTAAGTGCAGTTTGAAACTTAGAAAATCATCCCTCGAGATCCCTGCACTCAGAATTCTCTTCTTGTGCTGTCGCTAGCGTCAAACAAGCCTGAGTGTGGTTTGTTCTCTGTGCAGATGTGTGTTGCCTATACATCTGGAGTTTCGCTTACTGCCCCCTGCTGAAAACAGGAGATACTTCAAGCTTGAATTGCTTCAATGGTATGAAAAATCCTTATTACAGTCTGGGGACATGATACAAACATTAAAACATTATGTTTTATATAATTTATCACACTGAATTAACTGAGATAAATTGACAGCCCTGATAGGTTTAGATGGTATATATCACCAGCTCAGAGATTCTGCCTAACATGTTCTATCATGTTTTAGAGGTTGAAAGAAAACAATACAGGATTGATTGACAACATTTTAATTTCTGAAATATTTCTTTAAGACTATACTCATCAATACATTCAAATCATCTTTGTAGGCTCCAGACTCACGCCAGTTAAACTGCAGGACGGACTGTCAAGCCGCTCTCATTACGTTTGCAATAAATGGAGCATTTGGTAAAGCATTGGTCCCTTCACAGTTCTAATGAGACCAAGTCTAGATGTGACAAGCGCAAAATGCTCCAGGATAGCACCAGGGTACAGCCACGTGCCCCTGCGGTTGCCGGGCGACAGTGTCTGACAAAGGGAAGTACACTCTGAGGACTCCACTGGGGGCAGAGGCAGGATGCCAACTACAATCTCCTGTTGAGAAAAATACAAAGTTGGGTGTTTTAGCTTTGCCTCCCACTTTCTCTAGAAAAACACATATTTTATATTACCTATTGCATCCATCATCCATATTGGTCTTACTTAAACTGGGTGCACACTGCACGATTTTTATGATACGATCCCAGTAAGATTTTGAGTAAAATACATTTAATTCATACTAGCCATGTACACACACTGTTTACAATTTCCAGGGGAAATCAAAAAAAATTATGGTAAACTTGAATTTTCACCACATTCATCAGCTTTATCTCTGGGGCATATTTAAGTTCTAATTCACGCAAATTCAGCAATACCTTACATGAGAGGATCGTACAACCGTAAAGCCATGTACACACATTAAATATATGAAGCTGGCATACATCTCTTACCATTAGCTCATGTTATATAGTTGAATATTTGTAATGACCCAGGGCTCTGGAAGGTAAAGCATTGAATTTTGAGATTGATTAAATAGTTTTAACACCGTTGCGACTGTTGTGGGCTAGTTGCAAAATATAAAATGTGTTCCTGTAGCTCAGCTTGGTAAAGTATGGCGCTAGCAATGACAAGGTCATGGGTTATTTATGGGTGTTTCTTCAACTTCGGGCACTTTTAGCACTGTGAACTTCTAGAAAGTCTTGTTATTTATGTATTTATTTATTTTATATTTTTCTTCTTATTATTATTTGTCAACTTACAATATCCATCAGTATATGTACATGCATCACATGGGATTTATGTAGTTTTTGTAATGAAAATTCCCTCCACAATTGAATTTCCAGCACATCTCAAATTCTTCATAGTGTTTAAATAGAACAAAATAAATATAATAATTTCATAGCTAACATTTTATGTATCCTAAATACACACAATTAAATAACATTTTCACACTTGTCGCATAATTTTGCAAAATTACAGCTTGGATTGATAATAACGCTCAACATTATTTTGGTGCAATTAATTATATAAAAAATGATGCATACATTTTTTTATAAAACACCGCAATAAATCATGTCCCTGGACCTTTATAAGGAAGTTTCCTTATATCTGAGCAATTCAAGCTTGTAGTTCCACCTGTGTTCTCCAGGGGGCAGTAAGCGAAACTCCAGCTGTATCGGCTGCACAGCTTATACAGAGAACAAACCACACTCACCCACAGCAGACAGCACTGATAAGAATGCATTTTTACATTTAAAAATAGCTTGATGGAGTGCAAATCTGATCGCAGGCATATCAAGAAATGTTTTTCTAAAGGCCAAATTATACTTCCTGTGTCTGCGTTGCTGATCGCTCCGCACAATGTGTGTGACGCAAATTGCATCATCAGCACCGCATGTGAATTGTAGGCCAATGGTATGCATAAATAGTCTTGACTTTTTTAATAATTTACTTGTGTGCCAAAATAATGTAATGCATTTTAATTTGCTGTATTATTTTGCATTACATATATATATATTATATATAAACTATATATTTTTAATCATTATATATTGAATTATTGTTATTTGAGGGGCTTTTGTCAGCAAATATTTATGTATGCAATTAATTGTGATTAATTTGAATAATTAATCGGCATAGGATACCAAATTTGAATTGATTGACAACCCTAAAAAAAATCATTTTCACACAAATGTAATAGATATTATCGATTTAACTCTTTGATTGCTTAGTTTTAAGTATATATATATATATATATATATATATATATATATATATATATATATATATATATATGTGTGTGTGTGTGTGTGTGTGTGTGGGTTTTTTTTTTAATGCAATTTTCACATTAAAATCAAGGTCAAATCAATAAAATTGATGAAAAAAAATATATATATAAAAAGAAAAAGGCATTTGAAAAGTGCCAAACATAAATAATGAAGGCCTGGTAAAAAAAAAAAAGTAAAAAAAGTAATTTTAATGTGACATTCATATATCAAATATATATATATATATATATATATATATATATATATATATATATATATATATATATATATATATATATATATATTATTATTATTATTATTATTATTATTTTTTTTTTTTCTGTTAATACAAATAAACCCCTGGAACATGAAAGACCCTAAAGTTAAAGAAAAGCCCATGCATAAATGTTATAACTTTTGACTCCAATGCTGAAAAATACAAAACTGTAGTCATTATCATTATTATTATATATATTTTTTAAATATATCTAAAATGTAAAATGCACTTAAATTTGTTCTTGATCAATATATGTAACATTACGCAGCCTTGGAAGGCAATCTGAAACCAGTTTCATTTGGAAATGCCTTCACACATGACACTTTGACACGCTTTTCCAGGTGTTTCTTGTTCTCTGAAACGAGAGAAGAAAAAGAGACATTACACAAGGCAGTGCAAGCTAAGCTTCAAACGTGGCAATAGTTTGTGTAATCACCCTCAGCTTCAAAACATCTCAAAATGTCATGCTGCAAATGTCTATTTTCCTATTTTAAATGCCCTGAGGTTCAAAATGATGTTTTTATTTTCTGATTTCTTATCTACACTAATCCACACATCTAGTTGATAAACACAAATTCCCATTGACTGATGATAAGTCAAGAATTCTCGTTCACTCAAGGACATGATCAAACAGCTCAAGCTTTCAGATATGAGAGTGCTTTGATGAGCCATCTCGGCCTTTAGCGCAGAGGGATGGAAGGCGCACCTATTTTTCTCTGCAATTTTCATGAGACAATGAAGATGCTTTGACCTTCTGGAATAGATTGTGCCGCTCGTACAATATACTCGTATGCTCTCAATCTTCAGTCCGTCCTTGATCTCGGTATATTGCAGCTTTCATTTGCGTTACTGTATATATGGAAAGCCCTGAATATGGTCGAGGCTCTCAAGGCAAGGCAAAGGTCTCACAATGGAGGAAACTTGTAATTTCAGAAAGATTCCTTTATTTTTCTCTTCTGAAGAATTCAACCTAGTTGTACCATAGAATCATAGAATAAATGTGAATGAACTACATTTTTGCAAACTGGCTCACTAGAGGTGCTACAACAACTGTGCGTTTTCTACAACAGCTGATTATGGCTTCATAAACACATATTTTTCGCAAAATAAGCAACATGAGATCATGTGGTTGCTTTTGAAAATGTTCTTATAATTTAGCATTTTGTTTTTGGACACTAGGCATTCATTAAATGTCTTTTTTGTTAACCTCTCATTGGATTTTAGATCTATAATTGCTTAAGTTTAGGTTAAAGCTTAAGGTGAAGGAAGTACATTTAACTTATTATATTCACCTTAAAAGCCTTGTCTGATTACGACACAATTTCACTCACTTGTGGGGCCCCCTGCTGGACATTTCAATGGGAAACTGCAGCAAAACGTGTAAAAAGGCACATCATTTCGTTTTGCAAAAAAGACCAGGCCGGAAGAACATCATGAATCTTGGATTCGTAAGCAATGCAGAGAAAAATAAGGTGAATTTCTTAGATCGGAGGAGATTTATTTAGACTAGAGGTGTCAAAGACTTGGCCTGTGGGCCAAATGTGACCGTTAAGGAGTCCATTCTAATATTATGATGTATTCATGTTATCCCATTTTAGCTTGAGCAGGATAGTAAATTTTTTAAAGACTTCATGAAATGGCTTGAGAAACCATGTGACTGGATGACGGATCATTGAGTCAGTGAACATGTTTAAAGGAATAGTTCACCCAAAAATTACAATTCTCTCATCATTTACTCGCCTTCGTGCCATCCCAGATGTGTGAAATTTTTTCTTCTGCAGAACACAAATGGAGATTTTTAGAAGAGTTTCTAAGCTATTTTGGACCGTACAATGCTAGTGAATAGGTGCAAAAAATGTTAAGCTCCAAAAATCGAATAGGTCAACATAAAAGTAAGCCACATGAATCCAGTGGTTAAATCAATGTCTTCAGAATTGATTCGATAGGTATGTGTAAGAAAATAGATCAATATTTTAGTCAATTGTTACACCTAAATCTTCCTCCCTGCTTAGTCAATCTCCACTTTCACTTTCACTTTCACATCCTTCTTGTGTTTTTGGTGATTCACATTCTTCATGCATACTCCTACTACTGGACAGGGAGAAACATTTCTAGCAAAAAATGTACTTAAATATTGATCTGTTTCTCACACACACCTATCATATCTCTTCTGAAGACATGGATTCAACCAAAGGAGTCTTATGGATTACTTTTATGATGTCTTTATGTGCTTTTAGGGGCATTAACATTTTGTCACCCATTCACTTGCATTGCAAGGACCCACAGAGCTGAGATATTCTTCTAAAAATCTTAATTTGTGTTCTGCAGAAGATTAAAGTCATACACATCTGGGATGGCATGACGGTTAGTAAATGATGAGAGAATTGACATTTTTGGGTGAACTATCCCTTTAAACACGCTCACTGACTCAATGATCTGTCATGCAGCCACTGGGTTTCTCAAGCTAATGGATTACTTTAAGGGAGATTTGTCAGTGCAAAATGACTTTGTCTATTTAAATAATTTAAACACTTATATGATAACTTGATGGTACTTTTTAAAGCTTAAAGGCTCCAGTCCCCATTTATTTTAGTTGCATGGAAAAGAGCGACCAGAACATTCTTAATTTCGCTTATTGTGTTCCACAGTAGACATTTTATCCAATATTGCTCTAAACCTAAAATAAAGTCATTTTAACACCCCTGATTTAGGTGGACCCTCCCAGAAGGATAAGTGAAAAAGCAGTATCAATTTATAAACCTACAGTAGGCAGTTACAGAGCAACACTATTCTTCAAATGGAGGAAAATATTGAAGATCTGATGAAGCACCAAGTGTTATAAATGACTTGAGGGAAGCTAACCTCAGAAGCCTTGTATTATGAACTCATCAGTATGAATGTATGGTGGTTTGACCCTCAGTGGAGCTGTATGGCTCGCAGACAGGACTAATGCACTGAAGCAACAGGAAAGCAATACGCGATATGCATGCAAAGGTTTCATTAATGATCAGATCGGTAGTAATTTGGTGTGTTCAAAGCAAAACTGAGTAATAATAATGAACTGGAAAAATCCAATAAAGTTCATCATGCGTGAAACTGTAACGAAATATTAACAGTGATGTATAATATTAATATTTGAATTTAATATGGGGATCTCGTTTAACAATGTGTTCAACATAAATGAAAAATCAGCTATCTCATATTCTCTTACTGGTCTTTATAGCTGTCCATTTCTGCTTTTTTTGCATTGGATTACTGAGGTGAGCCAGTGTGTTGTTTATGGGGTGGCATTCTCCCATTGGGCTCCAGTATTCCAGTATTCAGAGGATTGCTTGTTTAGTGAGCTACATAAAGGGCATTGCTATCGGACGAACTGCACAGAACATTGGTTCCTAACTGCCAATAGCCATGCTCCCACTTACTTTTCAAGGAATAGGTGCTTGAGGGAGGGGTAATTTTTAATTACTATGTTAATTCTTGAGAAAAATGTTTTTTTTTTCTTACGTACCTAAATATCAGTTTCTTTTTTTTGAGTCTGACTTTGAAAATGCACAAGTGAAATTTGGAAATAAGCAACTTTTTGAACCTGAAAAGAAAGTGTTTCAAACTTACTTTCTTCACCATTAACGTTAACATGAAATCAAAATGGAGCATATTTACGTTCTTAATACATATTCATAATTGTATTGTCCACAGTTCAATGGTTCTGAAATGTTTTTTCTTTTCTTAATATATATATATATATATATATATATATATATATATATAGCCTATTTTAAGATTTACGCATTTAAATTTCATAATAAAATTGCATCAAATTGAATTGTGAAATATTTCACAAAATGTAACTATTTAAACTTTAAAATATATATATATATATATATATATATATATATATATATATATATATATATATATTTTTTTTTTTTTTTCTTAATTTATTAAAGATTTCTCAATTATAGTTAATGGCATTTTGTTATGACGTATAATTACGTAAATCTTAAAATATTTTTTTAATTGACAATGTACATTTACATTTATGCATTTGGCAGACGCTTTTATCCAAAGCGACTTACAGTGCAATTATTACAGGGACAATCCCCCCAGAGCAACCTGCAGTTAAGTGTCTTGCTCAACCACACAATGGTGGTGGCCGTGGGGATCGAACCAGCAACCTTCTGCTTAACAGTTCAGTGCAAGCCCACTACACCACCACCACCACTCAAAAGTGTCTCTGAAACGACTTTTTTTCTGGATGACATCACAAAGCCCTCTTTATTTCAGCCCCTCCCCTCTAACCACAGCCTTTCACAATCCAAAAAATAAATAAATAAATACATATCCTATTTTAAAATGCATGTGTTTCAATTTCATTGTTCAATTCCATAAAATGCAACTGTGTAATGTTTAACAAAAATAAATAAATAAAATATTTTTTTTTATTAAAGATTTCTCAATTACTGTTGGTGGCATTTTCTTATGAAATTTAAATGTGTGAATCTTAAAATATTTTTCTTATTAAAATTCCTCTGAAAAAACTTTTCTTTCTGGATGACATCACCAAGCCCTCTTTATAAGATCCCCTCCCCTCCAACCACAGCCTTTCAAAATTCAATCAGTTAAAATCAAGTTTTTTAATACCTATTTTTCTCAGAAATATGTCATGGTTATTTAAAATGTGCTTATGACACTGTTTCATGTTGACCTGAAACGACAGAACCCCCCAAATGTCAGCTGTATTGTCCACTAGTCAATCTGTAATCCAAGTCATGTACAGTAAATGCATGCTAAGAAAAGCAACCAAAATGGAAGCAACTATACATGTATGTAGTAGCTTGATTATTTATTCATACACTTCGTTAGTTCTTTTGAATAAATCATTCCATAACATTCATGTGAAGTGCCATTTTCCGGCTCACTCTTCATTCTGATCACTGGTCTTTACATGTCTACTCAACCTCATGTAATGTTCACCTACAGCTTCTATTTTGTAGATGAGAAATGCTGTGTTGAAAAGCAGTTCGGTTCAGCCTGCTGGAAAGAAAAATCACAAATTAGATCTCTTTAATATCTCAACCATTTCACATTTAGCAATGTGAGTAAATGTAGAGCAAAATTTCACTTTAAGTCAACATGATATAGGTGACACATTTCAGAATTAAACCGGCTATTCAACAAGAACAAAAATAACATGACTTGAAACACCAATAAGCACCATAAAAGTAGTTTGGACAATTTGTACATTATATACCAAGACTTTTGAAGCCATAATATAGTGAAGTTGTGTGTGTAATAGCCCAAAATCTTGCCCTTCGCTGCAGCTCTCAAATCAAATATGGTGCTGTTAGACGTGTCAGATCAAGTTTAATGATATTTGATCATGAGACACAAATTAACCAAAGATGTTTGATGTATTTAATTTTAGACCTTTTGGCTAAGGGAAGATTATCAGTAAATAACAACCTAAATTTCCCTCTTTTAATTGACCCTAATTTATATTTTAGTCAGAAGACTTGGAATATAGTGTGTAAATAAGTCATGTGGACTAGTTTAGAAAACCTTTATGATGTTCTATATCCTGTTTTGGATTTATTTATTTATTTATTTTATATATATATACGATTTTACTTGGAAATTGGACATTTATATATTACACTTGGAAATTATTATATTACAATACAAAAACATAATCTGTCTATCTATCTATCTGTCTTTCTGTCTGTCTCTGTCTCTCTTCTCTCTCTCTCTCTCATATATATATATATATATATATTTTTTTTTTATCTTGTTTTCTAATTAAAATATCTAAACATTCTTGAAACAAGATCCTTATACTTATGACAACCAATAAAAATTTAAAATGACCAAAAGGGAAAAATTAAAATAAAAAAGTATATTTTTATCTAACCCCATTGGCAATTCTCTGAACATATCTGAAAACATGACTTAATATCTCATGTAAAATATTACTTAATAGTGTATATGTCATTCTACTTTTCAATTAATTATGTATATTTTAAGGATGTTTAGATATGTTTTTTTTGGGAAAATAAGGCAAACGTACTCATATATATATATATATATATATATATATATATATATATGTAATTATTTTTTTTTTTATTATTTATTAAATTGTTATTATATATATATATATCTAATTTTTTTTTTTTTTGCAGTGTAGAAATATGATATGTATTGTGGACTTGGGGATAATATTTTTGTAAAATAAATTGTGCTGTGAACACTTTTTCATTTTTGAATTTTAGTTAATCTTAATAGTCTTCTTGACTATTGACTTTGTGGTGTTTGTCCTTTGTACTCCTGATCACTATAAACTGTCACTATAAACTGTCACTATAAACTGTCAATGGAAAAGAATGTGTACAACAAATAAATTCTCCTTTTGTATTCCACAGAGAAAAATAAAATTTAAATAAGAATGCAAAGGTTTGGAGCCACATGATGAGAGTAAATAATGACAGGATTTTAATTTTTGGGTGAACTAATCCTGTAATCCTATGCCGGTGAATATCCCTTGATTAACATGCTCGCATCCCAAAATTGTATTCACCATTTTGTCACGGTTTATCAGTTTCCTGCAATCCTGTGCCAAAATTGCCTATTATAAATGTCAATCTAACTAAAAAAAAAGAACTGCACAGAAAACATCTACTGAAACAGGTTGAAATGTGGGTGTGAAAAGAAATGGAATGATGTGATTCAAGGAAGGTAGATGAGAATAAGGAAGAACTCGACTGAATGCAGAATGCCAAGCAGGTTATCTTGTTGGGAGTCGACTGTGAAGGGAAGGTTGGCGTCTGGGGGTGGCTACATTTTGCCTCTCACGCTCTCCTTCCCTTCCTAGTAGTCTCGCCATGGCCACTGCAGCCTGCTGCTTCAAGATCTGCAGAACATCTGCACAGAATGCTTCTCCAACCCCCAACCCCCCCAAAAAAAAGCCTCAGCCTTGGATGAGTACACATTCCCCCAGGGCCACAGTCTGATTTAAGTCAGTCCCTTCACCACACATAACACTTCCTGTCTTTTCCTACTCCAAAACTCTTTCTTCTAACTCATGAGGCTTTAAAATGGATGGGAAGGTCAACAAGAAAGGATTAGAGGGTTTCAAGGTGAATTGTTGCACTCTTTAAAGCTGACAAAGGTCATGGATAAGCGGTAAGAAGAATGAAAACATGTGTTGAGGAGAACTACAGAAACTCAGAAATCTATATTGTTGCTGAAAACGGGACACCCTCTATACATCAGTATATCTATACATACCATCTGTTTCTATTTTCCTCACCTGTAAAATGGCCTTTTCGTTTCAGAAGTCATGGGAACCTAGTATTCTTGTAAAAATAAACAAATATATAGGCTATATATATATATATATATATATATATATATATATATATATGAGAGAGAGAGAGAGAGAGAGAGAGAGAGAGAGAGAGAGAGAGAGAGAGAGACTACATACACTAGATTCATATAAAGAGTCTTAAAGGGATAGGTCACCAGAAAATGAAAATTATCTCATCATTTACATCAATTCTATCATAATCCCAGATGTGTATGACTTTTAAAAGAATATTTCAGCTCAGGTACTTTGCAAGTCAACAGGCTCCAAAACTTTGAAGCTCAAAAAAAAGCACATAAAGGAAGCATAAAAGTCTCCAGTGGTGAAATCCGTGTCGTCAGATGCGATATGATAGGTGTGGGTGAGAAACAAATACATTTTTAAGTGTTTTTTTTTTTCCTTTTAGAAATTCTCCTTCCAGCCCAGTAGGTGGTGAGATACACAAACAATGTGAATGGCCAAAAACTAAAAGAAGAAGAGCTCTTAGGAGAGAAGCACATTTAGGAGGACTATTTGAAAGTAATACATTATAGTAAAAACGGACTTAAAATGGATGTGTTTGTCACCCACACCTATCATATCACTTCTGAAGACATGGATTTAACCACTGGAGTCATATGGATTACTTTCATGCTGTCCTAATGTGCTTTTTTTTTAGCTTCAAAGTTCTTGAGTCTATTATCTTGCATTGTATGGACCTTCAGAGCAGAGAAATTCTTCTAAAAATCTTCTTTGTGTTTTGCAGAATAATGAAGGTCATTCACATCAGGGATGGCATGAGGGTGAATAAATTATGAGAGATATTTCCTTTTTGGGTGAACTATCCCTTTAAGCTCCACACACTGCAATTCTGGCAACAATTCTGCAATCAGAGGAAAATTTCAGGCATAGTAAAAGATTGATATAAATAGAATAGAATATATTATAATAGGAAAATGAGTTATACAAAAGACTTTATGAGTCAAACACAATACATTTGTACAATGCAGCCAGTTTAGTAATTACATATTAAAACCAATAAGGCTGCACAACATGTTATGCATTGACATAATAAATGCCATTCTTTAACTATTAACAATAGTCTGTCATTTAGTACCTTCAAAAAGTAACTCAGCACTGGATAGTCATGTGCTTGCTTCCGGTTAAAAAGCGGCGCCTTGTTGATCATTCAATCCCTTTTGTTGCTCTGCGAGTGAATAGAGGGTCTCAGCCAACAATATGGAGAGAGTGAAGGATATGTTACACTGAAATAGGGGCCAGTCCTTTCAAACTGGAGAAGGGAGACCCTTGCTGACAATAATGGAGAAGGAATGAAAGCATGGAAGGATAATTGAGAGGGAGGTCACGGAGGATGGATATATTGTACTCATCAAGGCTCTGTTCCCAAACCTAGCGGACTATGTAGGCAGCATTACAAGGCTGCAAAACAATTATTTTCTTACTGAGTATTTTTGTCTCGTTTTCCAGTAAAAATATTTCAACATTTTTAAAACAAGAATTTACATGATATTTACATGAGAAGATATTTTGACTTGTTTTCAAAGAAATGTGACTACATTTTGCACCATTTATACTTGTAACAAGATTTCTTTTTTTTTGCTAATGTGGTAATTTTTGGTGGTGCATAAGTGTGCTCCTAACTATAAAGCAAGGATTTTATATGTAAATATCATATTTTTATATTTTATAATAAAACATAAGGTTTACCATACAGTAAAAGCATGACTGTGTTTCGAAGATACCTTCTTTTGGCTAAATTTGAAGGCAACATTGCATGCATGTCTATCCAATAAATATTAAAAAACATAAATAATAAATCCTAATAACAAACCTTAAGGAAATTAGTTGAGTCGAGGCCTACGTTGCACAAAACAAGATTCACATACTTGAAAATCAAAAATGCATAAGTAAGGCTTTTCACATTTTTAAATGTATTTTATTTGATAATTTTTTTATTATTTATTTATTTATTTATTTATTTATTTATTTTTAAGTATATATTTAACAATATTTTGTTGATCAAAACTGTATTCTACACTGTGAAAAATAAATAAATAAAAATAAATCTTACTTTGACTATTTTTGTCTTATTTAAACATCCTTAAAACAAGAAAATGTATCTTGTTTTAAGAATATTTAGATATTTTTATTGGAAAATAAGACAAAAAAACCCCCTCTGAAAATATATATTTTTTTTTTTGCAATTTATTTGTGTGCCGCACAATGACGCTGCCTATGTAGAGAGTTCCAAATCAGTCACTTATGAGGTTCAATTTGAATTAGTATGCTTCCTTAGAAGGCATCTACCTAGTAGACAGTAAGTCAGCTCAGTAGGTTTTTGAACAAAGCCCTTTAGAACTGTCTGTGAAAAATTACAAAAATGTTTACCAACAACACATGTTTAGCTCCCTTTAGCTGCAATATCTTTATCACTCTATTGTCCCATTCTATAACTTTTTTTAAATCTTTCTCTTTTGTCGATAGCATAATGCACTCTCCAGCGTGTAAACTTGAATGTGAATGTCACGTCTCTCTGCACTTTGATCAGATGCGGTCATTGTTTGTCGGCGAGACACAGACGTCTGATACCTCTTACACTGGAAAAATGAGCTGCCTGCCCCCCCACCCCTCTCTCTCTCTCTCTCTCTCTCTCTCACACTCACACACACACACACATACACAAACACACACACAAACAAACGACAGTGAGATCTTTTGTGCCTGTCCATACTGTCTGAGGAAGAAATGGCCGCTCCCAGAACGCCTGCTCTTTTGACACTCATGGGCGAATATGTCCATCTAGAAAGGGGGGCCAGGGAGTCAGCCATCCCTCCCTACATCTCTCTTACATCAGGTCCCCCTTTCTCCCACGCAAATCACGGCTAAAATGCTATACATTCATGTGTAGATGGGGGGAAAAAACCTAAAGATTGCAGACAACGATTAAGCTTTCCTCAACTCTTGAAAAGAATGAGCAATGTATCTCTTTCCCATTCTCAACAAGTACAACAGTCATACAACGCAGGGCCTATCTCATCGCCAGCCAATTAAATTAATGAATGGAGGGTTTTGATGCATCCTAATAGAATTCCAGTGTTTTTACTGTGACAACAGGCGCCTAATTATTTTCTCCTCACTCTGTATAGTGGCCATCAAAATAAATGGGGTTTGGCTGTTGAGAAAACGGACATTTCTTTGTTATTTATGAGTTTTTCCACTCAGCACAGTTTATTTGCTATCTTTAGCAAAAGGATATCATTTATGCTAAGTTGGAATGAAACACAAAGGGAGTGAAAAAGAATTTTTGAAAATGTACTTGGCATTTAAAGCATTCAGATGTAAAGGCGAAGGGGCCACGCACACACATTCGCAAAAGGAGGTCCGTATTCGGATGAACCCAAGATAATTTTCTACCCTGCGGTTAGAGTTCGAGCCAATCAATATCCAAAATGAATTCAGTTCAAATTGCATACTGCAATATTCAAATGTCTTCATACACCAGTGGCCACGAGGGTGCATAAATGAGCATGAATGTATAATATAAAAATGTATTTTTATATTTTCTGAGGAGTATTGACTGTGAAAACTTGCCCCAATATGTATTGTAGGTAGTTGCCAGGGCATTGTTATGCTGTTGCTAGGGTGTTGGGTGGTTGTTGGTGGTTAATTATTTTTGCATCAATTCAAATATGATCACAGTTACCTTTAGAGCCACATCCACACTCATCCATTCTGTTTTCAGTGTTTGAACTTAAGCATTTTCCAAAGTATGCGATAATGGAGAGCGTTTTCGAAATGGAAAACGGCATTCTAGAGTGTATGAGAAGCATTAATGTAGCAAAATTAATGCATTTTGAAATGAGAACACATTAGTGTGGGTGTGGCCTAGGGCTACTGATAGCGTGTTGCGTAAGCAATCTCAGAGACACGAGTTCTGGTCCCACTGGAACCAGGAAATAATGGCATTTTTACTTTAAAATAACATTTTTATCACTGACTGTTTGGGTTAGTGGTAGAGTTAATCAAATTTACATTCATGTTGATCGTATTACATAATTTACAACAAAAGTGTTTACTCAATTTCTAACGTCATTGTGTTCCAAAGTATGCAGTGATAGTGGATGTTTCTGAAGTGCTTCCTTTTCAGTGGTGGAAAATGGCATTCAAGTGTGGATGAGAGGCATAAACATAGCTAAAATTATGCTTTTTCCAACAAAATCGTATTACTGTGTGACTAGGCACATTACGAGATTCAGGTTCTCATCCCATGGGAACCAGCAAGTAATTGCATTTTCACTCAAAAATTAAATGTTTACTCCACTGATGTTTGGGGTTTGGGTTGGGGGTTTGAGGTTTGGGGTTTGGGTTAGGGGGTAGACTTAATAAAATATGCAATCCTATTGACTTATTACATCATTTACACCAAAAATTTCAACTAGTTGTCTAATGTCATCATCTTCCAAAGTATGCCGTAATAGTTATGGTTTTCAAAACCCTCTATTTTCAGTGGAGGAAAATTAAGTTCTAGTGTGGATGAGAGACGTAAACTTAGCAAAAAATGAATGCGCTTTCAAACGAAATTGTTTCAATGTGTGTTTTGGCGCATTCCGAGATGCAGGTTCTAGTCCCATGGGAACCAGGAAGTAATTGCATTTTCACTCAAAAATGTAATGTTTAGGGTTAGGGTTGTTTGGGGTTGGGGTAAGGGTTAGGGTTGGAGTTTGGGGGTAGACTTAATAAAATATGCAATCCTGTTGACTTATTACATCATTTACACCAAAAACGTCAACTAGTTTTCTAACGTCTTCTTCTTCTCCAAAGTATGCCGTAATAGTTATGGTTTTCAAAATACTCTATTTTCAGTGGAGGAAGATTAAGTTCTAGTGTGGATGAGAAGCGTAAATGTAGCGAAAATGAATTCGCTTTCAAACGAAATCGTTTCACTGTGTTAGCATTTAGTAGCATTTTTGCTAACTGACGGTTAGGTTTAGGGGTTGAGTTTGGGGTAGTGCTAATAAAATATACATTCCTGATGATGTATTACATAATTTACAGCTAAAAATACAACTAATGTTTAGCTTTCCCAACGTCATTGTTTTCCAAACAAAATGTGGTAATGGAGAGTGTTTTTGAAATTCTCAGTTTTCAGTGGAGGGAAGCAGCATTCTGGTTTGGATGAGAATCAAACATGTTGTGAAATGAATGCAAAAATGTATTACTGTAGACATAGCCCTGGCACATTCTGAGACACAGATTCGAGTCCTTCACATAAACAATGGTATTCGTGATTCAGAGATTGCATTTTTGCTCAAAGATTTTAACTTTACTCCACTGAAGGTTTGGTTTAGGTTACGGTTTAGGTAAGGAGGTAGATTTAATAAAATATTCGTTCCTGTTAAACATCATTTACAACCAAAAACACAACTCTTTTTCAGTTTTCTAGGAGGTAATCACCTTTACGGAAACAATAGTAAGCGTGATTCAGAGGGTGAATTTTTGTAAAAATTCTATTTTCACTCCACAGAAGGTTAGCTTTAGGGGTTGTGGTTTGGGTTAGAGTCAATTATGGTTAGTGAAATTAGCATTTCTGTTGAAGGTATTACATCAACTAAAAATACAACTTGCTTTTGGTGCCACTCTGTGGACATTTCACCCAGCAACTGGAGCTCACATGTGCCCATATGTTAAACAACACTTCTAGATTCAGCCACTGGGGGCAGTGATTCAAATATCGGTAAGCACAGCCAGATTTACGTAGCAGACTTTTGACCAATTGTCGCCGAATTCAAAGTGCAGTCAGTCTGTTGAGGTGTCACTCGTAAACTGTACATAGCACAAATGGAACGCGTCACATATTGAAGTTTAATATTATATATATATATATATAATATTATATATAATGCATAAATGTATAATATATATATATTTAAGCCAATATATGATAGTAGTAGTGCGTGGCTTTTTCATAAAGAGAGGGAGAGAGGGAGAAAGAGAGGTTAGTTTGTAAACCTATATCTAGCCAGCTTAGTTTCTCCCAGCGCTTTTCATACTAAGGGAATATATTTCAAAAGGAAAACTCATCTAGCCTAAAGGTGAAAACCTTGCAGAATATTATCTGGCTGGACCAAAGCTCTGGTCAGCTTTTTTCTGATGATTCAAGCACTGACCCAGAACACTAGATGTGTATTACCTGGTAAAAACCTGGCATGTTTTCAACCTTAAGATCACTGATCATTTTGAACTGAGTTACAACATGTCACAAGGGACACATCTTGTCCGTTTCCTACAAAGACCCTCAGCGACTGCTTTGAATGCCTGGGGAAAATACTTTGGTGCATTCCTCATTGCGGCAAAACAGCTCAATTGCTGTAATTAGCTTTTGTGTTTACCTCCACAGGCAGTGCTGACTTGAACTTTTTAAATGGAGAGCTTTAACAATGTCACTTGCATCACAGTGCAAAAGATTGCTACCCAGCTTGTTTTGTAACTAGTGGCACACCTGGTCGCTTTTATCATGGTAATTCATGTGTCGGGAGGGAGGATTTTGTGAGGGTCTGCCGAAATGTATCTCAGTGCTATTGTGAGGGAGGTTTATGCTGTAAACTAATACGCGACCTACTACAACTACTCTGAATTAAGACAGATTTGTTCTTGGTGTTTTAAAGCAATATGCAAAAACACTGCTAGGGATAACAAGCATTTGTGCTAATATAAGGGAGACTGGGGCTAGTTGTCACATCGGGATATTGTCACAAGGCTATGTTGTCTCTAGCAGTGGTTTTGTATGTTTGTTTCAAACACCTACATCAAAACCCTCATTTTTTGTAAATTCTACATTCTACCATTATTTATTTACATTTATATTTTTACTATCATCACATTTTTGTTCTATCTCTTTGGTAAACAAGCAAACATAATGAAACCACAATGACATTCATCCAGACAAGAGTCAACATTATGATTGTTATTATTATTATTTCTTACTGAAAGGTGTAAATGTGTTCTTATGACAAAGGCATTTTGGTCCCACATTATATTAGGTGTCTTTACTATTAACTAACATTAAAATACATACTGTGTAACTACATGTTGTTCTGAATAAATCTCACAATAATCACATTTGCTACTATTGAGGTTGAGGTAGATGTAGATTTATGGTTAGTGCTAGAGTTTAGATTAGGGTTAATGTTAGCATTGTAACTACAGATGTTATTCAATTTAGTTACTATAATGTAAGTACAATGCAACAATATGTATGTACACTTTAAATACATTGTATCAAATGCTTAAGAACGCTGTAGTAAAAGACACATGATATAGAGTGGGTCTGGCATTTTTCCTGAAAATCAGGTTGGGCCATTTTGTCAAAATTTTTTGTGGCAGTTTGTCATGTGTTTTAAATGTCATACATTTTGACAATGTATTATTTGTTGGTCAAAATGACATTGCATAGAGGTATATATTTTGTTTTGGTGGTTATGATGTCGTGGACACGTTCCCTCGTCACTCCCAAAGGTTCACATTAAACCTACGCCACTGGTTAAGTTGCATGTTCAACTGTGAAAATTTACCCCATACACTTAAAAAAAAAATTACATAAAAATAAGATTACACATTTAAACTTCATAACAAAATTTCATCAAATTTAATTTAGTTATCTTAAAGGAGACTTATTATACCGCTGTTTACAAGATGCAGTATAAGTCTCAGGTGTCCCCAGAATGTGTCTGTGAAGTTTCAGCTCAAAATACCCCACGGATAATTTATTATACCATGTTATAAATGCCTCTTTTTGGGTGGAATAAAAAAACACGCTGATTTTGTGTGTGTCTCTTTAAATGCAAATGAGCTGCTGCTCCCCGCCCCCTTTCCGGATGAGGGCTGTGCCTTTAAAGCTCGTGCTTTGGATACTACAGCAACAACAAATCAGAACCAATATGGCTGACAGGGTAAATACCGGAGTTCAGCCATATATGTATGAATTTATATATGTATATCTGGTCTCCGTGAATACAATCAGAGACAATGGTAACTGACAGTAAGCGTTTTCGGGTTAAAAAATAAAAATAACGACATAGCTCTGGTCTCTGTGAATACTATCAGAGACAATGGTGACTTTAGCTGCATTGGCCGTGGAATCAGCTAACAAGCACATTTGGAACGTCGATTTGCAAACATTCACAAAATATAAAGTTTGATAATTACATCTTCAGGGTATAAAGCTGGAACATGAACAGTTGGTACTGATGCATGCTTGAGAATATTTTTTTTTGAAAATCCTGCTTATATTGACACTCATTCACAAAGCAGTCCGGTGTAAAATGATTTGCACAAACATACACAAATGTTTGTATGTTTTGGGGCACATTTCCTTCAAAAACAAAACTTGTCCACTGCGTCTTCAGTGGCTCTGATGCCGGGAGTACATGAAGACTCTTATGTTCACTTCTACAGCCAACAACAGTTCACTTATGATGCTTATGAAGCTGAGACATTCTTCTTCTCACCGTATCTGCTCCAGCGTGGAAAAAGAATGACGCGTGACGATCAATCAGGGGAGGAGCTATGATAATAGGGTGGAGTCCGTCACCAGTCGTGGGTGTGGCCTGCTCTACTGTGACGTCACGATAGACCAGAAACGAAAACCGTTCATTTTGACACACTGTTTTTGATAAATAGGAACATAAGAAAGAGGAGTGGGTGGACTTTTAACATTGTAGGGTGGTTGTGTACACACATGCCGACTCACATTTATGTACAAACACCATGTAAAAGTGAATTATGCATAATAGGTCCCCTTTAAAATAAATAAATAAATTTACAAAATAAATTGAATTAATTTAGATTTATTTTTTACAAAACTCAGAATAAACTCAATAAACTCAGAATCCACAGTGTGCTGAGTGACTCCAGTCAGGCTTCCTAAGCAACCAATTGGTTGCTTAGGAAGCAAGGATGGGTAGAGTCACGTTGGGTTAACCTCCTCATCGTCGCTATAAGCCTAATGTGGTGTAACGCACACGCTCTAGGTCTCTGCGGAAACGCGCTCAACATGTCACGTGATAAGATGTGAAGATTGACGGTCTCAGGCGCGGAGGGAACTGAGATTCGTCGTCGCCACCCGGATTGAGGCGAGTCCCTACGCCACGGGTATTGGGCATGCCAAATTGGGGAGAAAAGGTGAGAAAAAAAAATATACAAAATACAATTTGAGAAATATCTACTGTAAATAAATTAAAAAGTGTAACAAATACTCTCCAATGATATACAGTAGTTCAGATGCACCAGTACCACTCTTGTTTGTTCAAAGCAAACAATCACTTTCACATGGCACATATTTCTCCAATCCTCTCCCCTTCCACACTCAGTAAAACCTTTCAACTGTATCAGACAGTATCCAGAACAGATAAAACTTGCAGTTATATTTAGACCTGACAATGCACCCAGGATTGCAGTGAATTGAAGAAAAGGGTCTCATCCTATTCCTTTTTTACATCTGTTAGAGAGAGAAGGAAAGAAAGTTTGTGTAGGCTACTTGTAAGTGCATTTGTACAGTCAACCAAGGTAGATGTGGATATATCGTTATCACCTCCAGATGTCCTGCTTTGCAATCCCAACCTCGGTTTCTCTCGACTCCTGCCCCCTTCAACACATCTGCCATGGTTTCCCTCAGCAGTTGAAGCTCAGCCCTCCCATTGTGAATATGAGACAGGATGAGGAAAAATGAAAGGAAGATGGAGTCCCGCATGCGGGAATGGGGAGGGGGATTAACCTAATTCACAGAACACGTAAAATATTAATACAGCCTTCTTTCAAAACCGCTCAATAATCTGAGCTGTGAACTGTTGTTGAGGGTGCAATTTGTACAGTTTGTTATGTGTCAAAAACTGCATGTGTGAGCATCCTCAAAATTGGTCCTTTTACTTTAAAGGACTAGTTGACCCAAAAAAGAAAAGTATTACATTATTTACCCATCCTCTTATTGTTTCATACCTGCATGCTGCTGTTTTTTTAAAGGATCTTACCTACATATTTGGAAAATGATTTTTACGCAGTTTTCTGGTGAAATGAACACTAGAGGCGCTACAACAACAATTCTTTTTTTATTAAAATGTTTTTATTAAAACACACTATTATGACTCAAACACATTCCAGCTTATATTACAGCTTTTTCTCTTAAAACATCATTTTCTGTAAAGCTCCTTTAAAATGATGTGTGTTGTGAAAAGCGCTACACAAATAAAAATGACTTGACTTTTGATCACTTTCACACAAATCACGAGTTGCACAGCTGATTATCAGTCCATGAACACTTACTTTTCACCTTGTTCCTCACACAATGCTATCTTATGACATCTAAACACTTTTACTATAATGAACCAAAGAGAGCACATGTTACACCACTCTTTGTCTCTCTCCACTGGCTGCCGGTTGATGCACATATTAAATTCAAAACTTTGATCCTGGCATACAAAACAGCCACTGGGTCTGCTCCAGCATACCTAAAATCATTTATGCAGAACTACTCTCCCGCCAGAAGCCTGCGGTCGGCTAAGGAACATCGCCTTTTGTACTAACACAAAGAGGCACCAAAACACTTTCCCGGACTTTCAGTTTCATCATATCACGTTGGTGGAATGACCTTCCCAACTCAATCCGGGAAGCTAACTCACTCTCTGTCTTCAAAAAATGGCTAAAAACACATCTTTTCCAAGAGCACTTAACCAGTCACTAAAAAAAAAAAAAAAGAATTATAATAATAATTATAATTCTTGTTGCACTTAAATCTGTTTTGAATACTATTTTGATGATAGTGAAACATTGTAGTATGGCACTTTTCGTACCAAAGTCTCCTTAAGATGATTCGCTTTTATGTTCCTATATTGTAAGTCGCTTTGGATAAATTGTGATTAAATTGTGCAATAGTTCAACTGTTACTGCTGCACTTGCGAAGAGCACACATAAGCCACAAGTGTCATAGAAGCACCACAAAATTACGTGGTTGCTTTAGCAATTACGGTTTTTACTCTAGCCTTTTACATTAACATTTTATTTGTATTTTTTTTATACTATCAGTTAGGTTTAGGTGTAAGGCTTAAGGTAGGAAGGTTCATTTCATCTCAAAACTGCTTCGTTACTTGTAAGGAACCGCGTAATATCATTTTGCAAAAATGTAACCACAGTCAAGTAATTTTAATGAGATCAGGCTGGAGCTTGACAACCGTGGTCACTATGAACAGTCATGATATGGAAAAGAGCTGCGTGAAGATTTTTAACAAATTGGCCTTTGGTTTTCTGCACGAGGGTGAGTAAATAGTTACAGTTTTTGGGCGAACTTCTGCTTTTTGGAATGCAGAATTAAAAGTGGTTTGTAATATTAATGGAGCTCAAGCCTTAATTAAAAGACCTCTTCCATGGCGGTAAAAATTAATTGACTCCGGGTATCTACAAAAAAGATACGAAAATTGCCAAGAGAGCCTGGTTCATTATCAGTTGGCAAAAGGCACTGTACTGCACTGTATAGAGTGTAAACTCAAGTCTGTGTAGTTCTACTTGTGAGAGTTGAGATGAGCTGAGCTTTATAGAAGTAAATTGATTCTGAAGTGCTTTAATCATGTGTGAATCAACTGTCTGCTGATCCATAGCAGCTAAAACAAAGAGGGATCGTCAGCATGTGTTTTAAGGCAACGCCTGAGTAAACACTTTGAACAGAGCACTCACTGTAATGCTGTAAATTCCTTATTTACTATTACCTATGACCTGAATCAATATATAAATGAATTAACATTAAGATATTAGCTTTAATTAGTCTCGTAGCAAATGTAGGTGTGCACATTGACGATTTTGGGAATGAGGATTGACACATATTTGAATCCATAGCATGCTCATCTCAAGCCTTATTTAAAGATAATTATTTTTTTTTTTATAATAATCTACTGTGTGCATCCTCTCTGGGTACCAATTCAGTGGGTATTTATTCAAAAAATGATGAAAATGGTGGATGGCAGCAGTTGCTAAGGTATGATTGACCATTAACACTTTTAAGATGGAGCTTAGCAAGGTGTGAACTGGTGGATGTGGCATGGGGGCGTAATGTTTGTGAACCAGGTGACGAGCCTTACCACTCTCTCTCTCCCGCAGACCGACACATGACCAAGCCCCCCATGCCACAGTTGGCAGTTCATTTTTTTTTTTATTACTTTGACTTACATTGAATGAGGGACCCGATCCATATCTAGAGACCAGAGTCTTGTGTGTGGCCGTTTTTTTATTTTATTATTATTATTTTACTAGGACCAGTAATCAACAACCTAGGCCACCTTAGCAACCACCCATAACACCCTAGCGATACACTAGCATTGTGGCCATGGCGGTTTATACTAAATGTTCCAGTATCTGTTATGATATATTTCCTGTATGTTGATAGCGTACCTCTTATCTAATCTCAGTTATGGAACAAGAGAGATGTAGAACAAAATTACAATTCATAACCATGAGAGATATGCATAAAAATTATGAAATTCCTCTCAGCCAAAATTACAGCTCACATTCGAGAGAGCAATAATAGCTCTGAGCTAATGTGTGCCAGGTTGTTATACGCAGAAGGAAATTATACTTCTACAGATCGGATGAGAGAGGCATAACACTGTGAAACTAAATTATTATAAGAGGTTTAGAATAATGACAATCTGTTGGGGCATTTTCTGCTATTTACGAGCTTCTGTCTGAAGACAAACATTTACCTCATTTTAATCTCAAATATCCACCAAATGTTGTTTTCCGAGAATACGAGAAAAAATTACTACGATGTCTGGCTTGTGATATGTTTGAGTGTTAGGTTAAACAGCATGTGTCTCATCAGAAGTTGATGCCTGACAGCAAAGTTACTTTTCAATTGTGACAGCTGTCACGATGGGAAAGCTGGCCATACTTAAGGGCGAGTAAACATTCGAGCATTCGTCATAAAAGGTCAGGGATTATAAATTATAGGACGCATTATAGGGCAGTAATCTGCTTTGCCAATAAAAGTCTAAGACTCATTTGTCTTTAGGCATCATGTTAAGGCTATTCATTTTTTGATTCATTCTGTGCCTAAATCTAAAAGTGAGTGCCCGCACTTAAAAATCAAGAGGCATTATATCTGTCACAAACATAACAGGACACAAATGGCTTGGAACAAGGACATTATGTAAACAACATTGTTTACAATCCAACTTCATTCTTGTGAATGGTGAATGACATGTTGAAAAATTATATTAAAGTGATTTTACTATGGGAAAAGGGTGCTTTTAGGAGAAAAGCTCCTTTACCGTGGTAAAAATCACTGTTGCATTACACACCCTTGTGCAGCCTATTGCTTTTATAATGGCAGCAACCTCAAAATAATAAAAGCTGGCAATGTTCAACAAATAGTTATATTTGCATATAATAATATATTAAACTTATCTTAATCAATTAATCAAAGTTATTCTGCAAATTTGCCGAACACTAGGCTGTTTATGGTTGCCAACGGTGTAGCAACTTGGCGCATTATGTTGTGTTCACGTCACATCGGATTTACTGTGTTTATGCAGTGCTGCAATAAAAAGTTTCAAAATGCTCAGTGAAGTAAAGTAGAGTATAAGACGTGAGACAAGCTTCTGGAGGGGACATTGAGTTTGGTAGTATTGAGTGTGGATAGGGGACACGGAACCATTGGCTGTTCTGTAAGCGAGCATTAATGCCTTGAACTTGACGTAAGAAACCCTTGGCAACCTGTGCTGTTTAATGAATGAGGTGTGACCTGTGCTCTCTTGTACTTGCTGAAGAAAACATGCATCGCCACGTTCTTGGTCAACTGCAGAGGTTTGACTGTACGTGCAGAAAGTCCCGCCACAAGAGCACTGAAGTAGTCCAATCTTGAGGTGAAAGGTCTGATCTTGTTAATGTTGATTAGTGCAAATCTGCAGAATCAGGCTGTCTTTGCGATGTGGTCCGTGAAGTTCAGCCGGTCGTCAAACACAACCCCAAGATTTTTGTCTGTCCTGGATGGTGCAATCGTTGGCGAGTCTATCTGCCTAGTTTTTACATGACGCCAAGACAGTCAAAGTCAGAGCTTTTATAGAATTCTGAGTTTACAACTTGCAATTACTAAAAGCTCTACGAAGTTGAAATCTTGTCATTGCGATGATTCCAGCATGATGTAAATGCACCATTAATATAGAATAATGGTCACAGGTGCATTCATAATCATTACTGCCCTGAATTTAGCTTGTCCAATAAAAATTCTACTAAAGTATAAACTATACGTTTTACAATACTATGATAGGAAAAAGTGCACTGAACAAGAATTGTGACTAAATCAGCAGTTACCATGGAAAGATTTCAACCCCATAATCAGTTTGGATTGTGCATTGCTAACAATTGTTTTGGTGCACCTGTAAATAATTCTAAAAGCCTTGAGGTATCCTTTCTCTGCAATCCATTTGCACTCAAACAATAGCTGTAAGTGGGTCAGCATCTCTTTTTGCAAAATGTTTGACTGCAGTCTAAGCTGCACTTTTAGTACGTGTAAAGCTTTGCCAATGACCAGTACGAGAAACCTGACAAGTCCTTTGTCATGTGACTGAATGTATGCATGCTATCAAGACAGTTGGCGTGGTTATTGTTCAGATTTTAAAAACAGTATTGGTTAGAGCTGTAGCATTGTAGGCAGTGTGCCGACATATGGTGCTGTAGCATTCAGGATGACCCGAGTTCAAGTTCCGGTCTTTTCCTGATAACGTGCCCTTTCTTCTCCCCTGCTGTTTACTGTCTCCCTATATTTTGTATGTATACATGTAAAAATTTAAATGCACTGTAATCCATGTGTAAAGAACAGGGGCACAGAACAACATAGACAATGGCTTAGAAAACATACTAGATAATGGCTTAACCCATTTAATCCCAAATATTTCCCTGCTAAGTAGGCAGTATATTTTATGTAAAACTGTATGCCTTTTAATATATATATATTGTTTTTTTCCACTGGTCACAGCATGTTTACTTGTCCTGTGAGCATGATGTATTAATAATCAATAATAGATGCTTTAAAAAATATATGGACAAAATGTGGAAGTTGCATATGTACTATGACAAGTTTTACTTCTGTTCTTTTGTGGAGCTTTGACAAAGATATCATCTTTCAGAGGTGCACAGTGGAAGTAAGGGTGCTTTCACACTAGACCTTTTGGTGCACACCCGAGTTTGAATGACATCAAAGTTCGGGTCATTTGGTGGTGTGAATGCTGTTCGAACTCGGGCGTGCACCCTCGAACCGCACCCAAGTCCACTTGAAAAGGTGATCTGGGGTGCGGCTCATGTAAACTCAGGTGCGATTCGCTGCTAATATGAACGCATTTGTACCAAATATACATATCATTCGCATCTTTGTGGGCTTCCGATCGCAATTATTATGGTTTAATGAATTTTTCATACTAGCTTGTATCCAAATCGCCTTCAGAGAGCAGCTCACATTCTTCACTCTTGCAATGCATCCGCTGGCTCGCGGCAGACAAACGCTAAAATTCTTCACATCATTCCACATTCAGTGCATCCGAGGCAGACAAACATATCTGTCATTTTCTGCATGTCAGGTTTTGGTGGTAAATCCAAAGAGATGAATACTTAAATGACATAGTGAAGCTGTTGTCTTCTTGAGTTGTTGCCTAGTTACAGTAGTAAACAGCATCCGATTGTACTCACATTGATGACATAATCGGACCGTGGTCCTTACTCAAAAATAGGATGTGAACAGAGACTATCGGGGGCAGGGGAAGGGGGAAGGCAACTTTCTCGGGTTTGGTCCAAGCAATAGAACCAAGTGTGAAAGCATCCTAAATGGCTCTGGTCACATGACTATTTGCATCTCTCATGTACCAAAAAAAAGAAATACTAAAATCACATGAAATCAAGACTGTCTACACTATCAATAATAATTATCAACTCTGTTTAAAATACATTAACATCTCTTCTGTAACAATTTTAACCAGTGGGATTAAATGGGTTCATTAAAATGTAAAAATGCAGAAAGTGATGTGTTAGAGTTAGGGTTACAGGTCGGGGTTATAAAACTATTAGTTCAGTATAAAACAAAATTAGAAGTCAATGGAATGTCCCTACAAAGATTGAAAATGACTGTGTGTGTGTTTTAGACAGTTTTATGTAGTGTGAGTTTGTGTGGTTGGCTAGGTGGTTGGCAAAAGCTCTGTGCGACCTTATGAGGTTTTGTGGGTGACTCTGTCGTTTATTCAGAAGCATCCTGGGCAGGCTGTTTAGACACATTTGATATGGTGCAAGGCAGATATAAACATGCTTGTTGAAATAGTCTTCATGCCTGGTGGTCTGTGTGTGTCACTAATTAAGTGCTGAGGTCTGTTGTTGAACGCAGTCCATATTTCACCTTATAACAAACCACCATGACAATCAGTGGAGTGTTTTACATGCCGTTGAGTTTATACTGCAAGCTAAACACATAAATAATTCAAGCAATTTATTTTAAAATTTTCCATGGAAGCTAATCACTGATCAGAGAGATGTTTTCCGATCACTGTGTCTCAGTTGGTCACGTACTTTACTGTCATTACATAAAGAGCTAAGCCAAATAATCGAGTACTCATTTGCTTTGACAATTTGATGAATATCTAATAGTAATGAAGCAGCACAGTCTGCTATTGTTCATACAGCTCTACACAGTTTAGCCGCAAGCTAATTTGCAAAGTGTAAGAAAACCAGCAATGATTCAAACCATGTTCCATAATTTCAGCATGAATGTAATGTCTTTTCATATTTGCAAAATTTATTTTAACAAGTTTTGCTTTTGTGTGCAGCATACATGCCATGTCATATTTTGATCCCTCAAAATTAACGATAGCGATTAGCATCTTTGTTCTTAGTCTTTTAAAGTCTTCGAGTGAATGCAATGTTCTTTTTACACTCTTAAAGGGAACTGCGGCAAGGGAACGTAATTTGTATGGTCATTCCAAATGTCAATAGCAATGGAATTCCTTCATATCACGTCCACAAGCCTATTAGCAAAGTGTACATCGGAAGCAATTTCACCATTTGTGATCATGTGAATCCAGTTGGTGATATCTTGTAATGTTTGAAACGTAAGGTAATTTGCAAGATGTATATCAAAATACCATGGTATGATCTGACACTGGTACTTCCACAGTTTCAATGTTGGCTAGTAGTTAACTAAAAGAAGCAACACTACTTACTTAAAGATGCTGTAAGCTATTTTAGCCATTGTACGTCAACAAGACTGAGCCGTTGGATTAGCCACAGCCCCTCTTTCTAAACTCTGCACTCCAAAGTTAACAAATGAGCTTTACTAAGACCGACATTGTGTAGAAATGGTTGTTTAAAACAACAGCAGCAAAATAGCGCCCTCAGCTTGCAACTGTTATGAACAAAGTGGCTTAAAATGGCAGTAAGTCTCAATAATTTGATGCAACTACAACACTATGAGAACGCACGAAATGAGGCCGAAAAGGTCGCAAACGCCATTGTCCGTGGTCCATGGACACATTTTTGTTTGCTGTTTACAAAGTGTAGAGCTGTCAAAGAAACAGGTGAGATATCTTACAACATTTCAGTAATATCTTTGAAGGAGTAGGAAAATATTTTGTGTACCATTCCAACATAAAATCGCTTACAGCACCTTTAACTAAATTTTAGGGTAGCATGACAGTAGCTTAGCTATTTTTATAAATTTTTTACAATAGTGTAGCTTTTTCAGTGACGAGCTACATTTTCCAACAAGTTGCAATGTAGCGGCACAAAATACTACATTTGTAACATTGTATTGCGAACACAGCGATGAGCAAGGGGAGTAATCAAAAGCGCTCACCTAAACCATCCTCTCTCTCTCATGTGGTACTGGGAAAACTAAATAATTTAAGAGAACTGGACAGTTCATGTAAATGAACAGGTTCAAATAAATTATTCCCTTATCTTTAGCGTTGGGAGCACCGATTCATTTTAGTTAATTGGTTAGTCTGGACTGTTCATGTAAGTGAACTAGTTCAAATACATGATTCACTGATTCAATTTTGCTCTGCACAGCCTTAAAGGGACTTTACATTTAATATAATATTATATTAAAATATTTAGTGTATTGCTGCTGTTTATCACTATATATCTATTCAGATATATAAAATAGGGTGTTTTCCATTTTTTGTGTACATTAAGTATAAATATAAGTTATATTTATTGTTGTCACCCTATTTGTTCAATAATTAATGGTTTAGAAAAGTATTATTAACCATGACTGCAGCAACCGTCCTTTTTTTTTTCATAAGGTAATGTCACCGTAATTAAATATATAACTTCCCAGATAGCACACGACCAAGATGTCTGTTTTAAAATCTTTTCATCTGGATAGCATCATAATATAATTAACATATGTTAACCATTTTAAAGATCACATTTACAAACATTATAAATCATAAACACCTCAAAGACATCTGCTGAATGTCTTATTGACATCCAAGACGTACTTATTAGCATATGTTTTTAAGGTGTACTGCAGGTGAGCAAATAACATAAAACATATGTTTTTCAGATGTAAACACACATCATATAGATGTATGGGTGATGTACGTGTGCTCTCAGGGTATCAGGTGATCATATTGAATTCTACAATCAGAACTGATTGTCTAAAACTGTTTTCTTCTTTAAATAGATTCAGTTTAGTCAGCCATGTTTGTTAGTAGCTTCTAGTTGTAGTAACTACTTATTTAAAAGACTGTAGATAAACTACTTTCAGTTATGAGTTGCTTGTAGCTTGGTAAGCTACAGTTTCAAAGTAGCTCCTCCAACAGTCCACAGCAGTTTTTTAATGCTATATCATCGGCAACTGGAAAAACTGTACCTCTATATCAGAAATGGGCAACATATGGCCCATAGGCCGGATACGGTTTAATTTGGCCTTGGATATTTGAGTTATCTTGTATTGGTACCTAACATGCCTGCACAGGCGTTTAACATGCTCAGGTTTGCCAGATAAGAGATGCAAACCTTCCAATTAGAGACTGACCCTGCTTGTCCAGATTCGTGCTACTATGTTTGGAGGCACACCTTCTCAGTGATTAACTTTAATAAAATATAAACACAGATCTCAGCATCATTGAAACATTGAGGTGTAATCTTTGAGTCAGTTTACATGCACACCAATACGCTAAATACTCTCTAAAATCAGCTTATTTAAAAATTCCGACAAGGCAAGAAATCCGCGTGTACATGACATTTAAAATAATCGCATTATTATCTACATTTGACGTCAAACCTTGAATTGGCATTGACACTGGATGAGCCGTTATGAACATTGGTATAGGTGTTTACATGGAATGTGAAATTGGCGTAATAGGCAAAAATTGTCCCGTGTCGATCGGGTTATTTATAAGCCATTATGGCCTTTACGGCGATAAAGGAACGTGGTTGATTGTGTTTACATGACCGCACTCGTTGTCGGCTTATTAAGCATAAACGGTGCAAGAACGTGCATGTACTGTAAACGCGCTATATGACATGCAAGCAAAAGCAAGCCAGAGACGAATATGTCGTTTTTATATGAGTCATTTTGAAACGTTGAATGTTGAACACTTGCAGTAATCAGTTATCATAGTCATGCAGTCAAATCCAAACCAATTGGCGGACAAAACATTGACTAGGCCCTTGACATCATGACCCTTGTAGCAAGTAAACAGGTAATGTTTTGAGAATAAAATAAGTAAACTGGCCGCTATGTGACAAACCTTAAAAGTTCTTAGAATTTAGAATTTTGCTTAGCCTTTATTCAGTTTATTTATTTATTATGCCTGAAAATATCTATCTTTGTAGAGCAATACAGTACTTTAGGCAATCGCAGAACAGTCCAATTAGTCACTTATACACTTCAGAAAAGTTTGTCCACGACTATTTCTCGGCTTTAAAGATACAAGAACCAAATCAATGCAAAGCATTGTACCTCAAAAGGAGTACATTGTGGCCCCCTATGCACAACTTAAATCCCAATGTGGCCTCTTTACCAAAATAGTTGACCCTGCACTATCATAGAGAATATAATGCATTTCTAATGCAAAAAAACTGAGAAGAAAACAGTCTGCATGGCATTTTTACACAACAGTGCATGCCAATTAAAAGTTCTCCTCACAGTGTGTGTTGACACCCCCAGGCTTCTGTAGAAGTATTCAAATTTTGATCCTATTTCCACATTCACTTTCACATACAATAACAATCAGAAACCAAATGTGAGATGCTTTTTCCTGATCCAAAGAGGAAAGGCTTGAATTTTGGCGATAGCATTGGAGCTAATCTCCTCGCATTGAACTGCGCTTCAGTCGTCCAATGAATCTGCCTAGCTCAGGGTTCTGCTGTGGGCGGGATGGCTTTGTCCATATGGAGCAGACCGGCATCAAAGCATCTGCACCCAGATTATCTCTAAGCTTTCAAAGAGAGGAAAACAAGTTATTTAGACACCCAAATAGTGCTTGTGGTCAGCACTGTTCCTAATAACAACGTAAACACGACTAAATACAAAGCCTCTTAACATGGAGGCGCGCAATAATGGCACTTGAAAATGTACTGAGAACGATAAACAAATCAAACAAAAGATAAACGATATTGATGCATTCACAAAAATTGAGAAACCGGCAGTGACCTTGTTTCGTAAGATTAGGTCAAAACGCTGGTCTGAGGCCAAGCGGTTTTATGGGCCCTGTTAAAACGTAAGGACATCATATTAAAATATACATTTTCAAGTGCCCTCCAAAAGGATACAGCTATGAATCACACAGATCCAAAATAAAGTAATACCTCTCTGGAGTCAATTTTCTATATTAGAAGAACGAATCAAAACTGAAAACATATTGTATCCCTTCCTAGTGTGCTTCCTAAGGGGCTTTTGGTTGAAGTGTGGGTGTCTGCGGTTTTCAGTAGAGGTGTTTGCTAAGGCAAGCATTACTTTTACTATTGTTCATACTTGGGGTTAGTAGTTTTTCCAAAGTACTAAACATAAATGTAAAACTAATGTCCATAACTCATTCCCTATGCTTTGTACTTGGACTTATTATTGTTGCCTGCTGGATGAAAAACGTGCTTAACAATCCATAGACATATTTTGAAAAAGGCAAGAATATTATCACGACTTACACATCTTTGAATTGGGCCGATAAGCAACTACCCGCCACACCATAGAAACCAGATAGCAACACTAAAAAACAAACAAAAACACTCAAAATACATTAGCAACCACCTACTGTTGCAACAGCCTTGCAACATTTCAGCGAGTTTTGCAAAGCATCACTTTTTCTTGACAAAGTGTAAAAATATTGGTTCTGTTGGCTTGACAAAGCCGAAATACTGTTATTCTACAGACATGGTTTAGGGCTTTTCCAAAATCCCTAAACCAAGACCAAAATTATAAACTGTTACCAAATTCAGCACAGACCTTAAGAGTATTCTGACTCGGGTTGCTATGGTTTTCCAACTGATAAGAATATAATGCAAAATTCTTGTTCTGGAAGTAAAAATCCCATTCATTATTTTTCATAGACATATTCATTTTTAACAATAACTTATAAACCATTAAAGACAGACCTATCATGAGCTCTGAGGTTTATAATAAATGGTACAATCAAGGGTATTAAAGAGTAAGGGATGCTCCACAAAATAAAGACTTTGGGGATTGAATAATTTTGACGACATTTGTAGAGAGAATTTGATTATTTTCATTTGAAATGTGAGTAAACTGAACTTTATGTTCTCAAAATCACTCAAATGTGATTTATTTGACAGTTTAATGAGGTTTTCGTTAATGGGCCCTATTTTAAAAGCACTAGTGCTAAGCTCAGCGATATGCCATAAGTCATACATGCAAATTCAATGAGAATGGACAAGAAGTTTTGGTAATTTCGTGAAAGCATACACTTAATCTATGTGCAAGTGGGTTTGGCGAAATTGCTCTTGCAAAGTGCTAATGGGGCGGGTCAAGGGCAACCCACACTTCATGCTTTGGCAAATGTGGTTGTCATCAGGATTCAGATTTACTAGTATTGGCTAGTATTAACAATGATTTATTAAAATGCACTTCACTTCTACCAGTCAATTTTGTTTTTGAAAAATGTAATTAATTTATTGAAAATTAAAGATTCTTTAAAAAAGTTTTTACGGTCATAAAAAACGCATTTGTGTGAAAATAGAATCAAAATAACGAATTGTTAAAAACAAAATATATTTTCATATCAAATCCAAACATTTTACTCTCTTCAACTTCTTCCACAGTCTTAGTGCAATGACTTATTACTCAAGAAAATAGCAAATTGCGCTTTGTGCCACTTCATTAACATACAATACGCCTTCAGTTCGCGCACATCCACAGATAGTACAGAAACTCCAACCAACGCCCACTTGTGTTTTTTGCTGGCACGAAAATTGTGCTTAGAATTAGACGTTGCGCACTGTCATGTAAATAACTACAAACACAGAAACTGGCATTTCTCTGTGCAGTCAGCGCCTCTTCTATGAGTTGCGTGAATGTCCCGATCTAAGGGGGAGTTATTGAAACTGCACCCGGCTGATGCAAACTCTGTCACGGGGACGCTCATTTCTCGAGCACACATGCTTAATGCAGCTAGATTATAACATGATGGCTGTCGACTTATTGAACTATAATATATGTCACTGTGCATTTTCTTTAACAGCTATACTGAAGAAGAATTTTTTTTTTCTGAGGATGTTGAATATAATATTAAAAATACAAATATATTAAAATATCTAAAAAAGATCTTTAAAAAAGATGCGTTTATCTGAAAAGCAGCAAATAAGATTTGCTTTTAAAGGATGGACTTGCTTTTAGAGATTAGATCTTGAATATAAGTATATTTTGTCTTTACTGCACTTGCAGAATAATAACCAAGTGAAAAAATACACTTATATACAAAAGTATTTCATTGAAGCTTTTCAAATGATTTTTGTAGCACTGTATATAGGAGTTATGTCTAAAACACACTTTGATTTCTATCTTCAAAATAACACAGTCAGTGCACCTTAAGCCCTATGCAGTTATTCTTTCATGTTCATTTTATTCAAAGATTTCAAGTGCTATCAAAGAGGAATCAAATGATCACACCTCATAATTTATCAATATTCAGAGTTCTGCTTGCCAAGTACAGTTAGTAAATCACTTTTTAAAGTTTTTCATCCTCTTGATGTCTTCAAATCAGATAGTTTTACATAAAAGCTTATTCTTGAGCAAATGTTGACAGTTCTAGCTGTGCTGTTGGCCGCCATTTCTCAAGAGATATCAATTGCTTGAATTATTAATTAAGGAAAAGTCAGGCTACAGTATTTAAAAAAAAAGTCAAAACACTTTTTTATTTTATGAAAAGGGCTTAATTATTAATGTTAATATATTAAATATAAATGGTTGAATAAAACATCTTTTGAATGGCAGTTTGTATAGGTTGGCCATTCTGAAGAATTACAATACACAATGAAATAAAAATAAAATAAAATCATCCATGAAATATACACAGCACTTTAGTGCTATGCTTTGAGGCTATTGAAATGCATTTTTACAAGTCTTATCTTCATTTAGGACTGTAAAATGTATTTCACATTACCAGAGAGCCCATAAGGCTTCAATCTGAATAGCTCCACTGCTCTTTTTATAGCAGCTATGCATTGCATCACCTTCTCTGGACACTTTTTATGAGGGCGGCTGTTTGTGTTTAATGGTGTGTTTGGACAAAATAAAATTAAATAACCAATATAGCCCCACTGCTATATTGCAATACATACTTTAACACACACCCAATAAAAACAACAAATGTTAGATTTTCAGTTTATGTCAAATGCAAACTGTCGTACCAAATGTGTATTTGGTAGCTGAAACAAAATATGAGTTTATGTATTTTAGGTGCTGTATAAGCATGTCACACCACAGGACATGTCAACTTACCAGAGGTGTATAAAGTCAACTGCACATTTATATGGATATGTACTACACAGTACTTGAACTTGAACATAATATGATATTTATTTGCAGAGATACACTATAGAACTAGTTATGACCTCTTACACTTCATCTGCATGGCTGACTCTTTAAGCCATACACCTGCGACCTATGACTGTATGGATCACTGCGTTAAACTGCATAAACTAGTGAAACGTATGTAGTATAGTGTAGTATGGCATGTATGTCCGCTCCCTGCTCTGTACTTCACACAAGTGTCTCTCACAAAACCTGTTCTACTAATTGTATGACCTTTGCTGAAGTTGGATATACATGTATATAGTATATATATATATATATATATATATATATATATATATATATATATATATACACACTGGCTGAACAAAAGTTTGGAATAATGTACAGATTTTGCTCTTATGGAAAGAAATTGGTACTTTTCAACTGCATTCAACTGATCACAATGTGTAGTCAGAACATTATTAATGTGAAAAATGACTATTGCAACTTGAAAATAACAGTTCAGAACTTCTTAAACTACTTCAAAAAATCAACCATGCAATGACAACTTTGCAGATCCTTGACATTCTAGCTGTCAGTTTGTCCAGATACTCAGGTGACATTTCACAAAAGCTCAAAGGGGGTAATATCCATAACACTCTTTTCCAATTATCTGTTGTCCAATGTCTGTGTTTCTTTGACCACACTAACCTTTTCTTTTTGTTTTTCTGTTTCAAAAGTGTCTTTTTCTCTGCAAGTCTTCCCATAAGGCCTGCACCCCTGAGTCTTCACTTTACTGTTGTACATGAAACTGGTGTTTAGCGGGTAGAATTCAATGAAGCTGTCAGCTGAGGACATGCGAGTTGTCTATTTCTCAAACTAGAGACTCTGATGTACTTATCCTCTTGTTTAGTTGTACATCTGACCTTCCACATCTCTTTCTGTTCTTGTTAGAGACTAGTTGTCCTTTGTCTTTGAAGACTTTAGTGTACACCTTTGTATGAAATCTTCAGGTTTTTTTGGCAATTTCAAGCACAGTATAGCCTTCAAGAAGGAAGCCTCTTATAAAAATTACTTTTTTCAAATAGTAATGGTGCTGTTTTTTGACATCAGTAATGTCCCGACTACACGTTGTGATCAGTTGAATGCCACTTTGGTGAAGTACCAATTTCCTTCCTTAACAGCAAAATTTGCACATTATTCCAAAATTTTGGCCTCCATTGTATATATATATATATATATATATATATATATATATATATATATATATATAGCAATATCACATGAGTAACAGTGCTATATGGCCCTACATCATGGATGAATGTGATTACCTGCAGCCGAATCACAGCAGTGCTGATGTAGGGCCATATAGCACGATTGCGAGTGTGACATTTTAAAAAATTTCAAAAAACCGAATACGGACATAAAAATGCATTTGTTCATGGAACTACTTTCTTATCACTTTCTCAAATGATTTGTCCAAGCCTCCGTTAGTAATTCAATGATACTAATTCACTTCAGAAATAGTATCACGGCTTGTGCTGTTTCTAACAAATTTTTTGATAAACAAAGATGGATGTGTGTGTGTGTGAGTGAGAGAGAGAGAGAGAGAGAGAGAGAGAGATGGAGCATGTCTGATCACCTGTTGCAACACCCAAGTAGAGATGCTGTCAACTTTCTGAAGATCAGCTTTCTCAGTGGAAAAATAATGTCTCCTAATTTCACTGAGTTGATCACTATAGAAACTGCAATGTCCTCCACCATTTTAAACAGCACCCATTGTGTAATTAATCAGTCTGTTCTGTCTCTTAGCTGTGATGAGCTGTAATGCTGAAGTTCTTCATTTAAAGCTATTTTCTAGCTTTAGTAGAAGTAATACAAGCGATCAAGAAGAGCTGTTTTATATAAACACGGTTTAACCTCATGTCACCTAACTGGCTCTTGTTACACACAAAGATTTCCTTTTGCCACCACCTGCTGGATATTATATGTAATGTAAAAAATAAAAGACAAACAGTAGCTCTTAACACATACGCACTGCTCTTATACTTTAGTTTACAGCACAAACACAAGCGGAGTGATGCACACACAGTGAAGCGTCGGAGTGCTGATGGTGTCAGACCATCAGTGATTATAGAATGTCTCTCGTCCAATCAGATTCGAGGACCGGAACTAACTGTTGTGCATGTGTGTGTGTATATATATATATATATATATATATATAGCATTTTTGTGTAGGGTATTTGTTATTTAGGGTTTTTCCTGGGCTTTTCAGAGATACAAAATGTTTGAGAGTTTGGCCATGACTACTTCCTCTCTTTAGAAGTTGTCTATAAGCTCTATAAATAAGGATTGAAATGTATCACAGTTCACAAAAACTTTGTTTCGCTGGGTCTCAGAAACATATGGTAAGATGACATCACAATAACTTGTTATGTAAAATAATTAGATCTTTATATTGACAGAGCAGGCTGCATATGAAAATGCACACACACACACACACACACACGTGCATATACAGTATCTCACAAAAGTGAGTACACCCCTCACATTTTTGTAAATATTTATTTATATCTTTTCATGTGACAATACTGAAGAAATGACACTTTGCTACAATGAAATGTAGTTAGTGTACAGCTTGTATAACAGTAAAAATTTGCTGTCCCCTCAAAATAACTCAACACACAGCCATTAATGTCTAAACCGTTGGCAACAAAAGTGAGTACACCCCTAAGTGAAAATGTCCAAATTTGGCCCAAATTGTCAATTTTTTGTGTGGCCACCATTATTTTCCAGCACTGCTTTAACCCTCTTGGGCATGGAGTTCACCAGAGCTTCACAGGTTGCCACTGGAGTCCTCTTCCACTCCTCCATGACAACATCATGGAGCTGGTGGATGTTAGAGACCTTGTGCTCCTCCACCTTCCGTTTGAGGATGCCCCACAGATGGTCAGTTGGGTTTAGGTCTGGAAACATGCTTGGCCAGTCCATCACCTTCACCCTCAGCTTCTTTAGCAAGGCAGTGGTCGTCTTGGAGGTGTGTTTGTGGTCATTATCATGCTGGAATACTGCCCTGCGACCCAGTCTCCAAAGGGAGGGGATCATGCTTTGCTTCAGTATGTCACAGTACATGTTGGCATTCATGGTTCCCTCAATGAACTGTAGCTCCACAGTTCCGGCAGCACTCATGCAGCCCCAGACCATGACACTACCACCACCATGCTTGACTGTAGGCAAGAGACACTTGTCTTTGTACTCCTCACCTGGTTTCCGCCACACACGCTTGACACCATCTGAACCAAATAAGTTTATCTTGGTCTCATCAGACCACAGGACATGGTTCCAGTAATCCATGTCCTTAGTTTTCTTGTCTTCAGCAAACTGTTTGCGGGCTTTCTTGTGCATCATCTTTATAAGAGGCTTCCTTCTGGGACGACAGCCATGCAGACCAATTTGATGCAGTGTGCGGAGTATGGTCTGAGCACTGACAGGCTGACCCCACACCCCATCAACCTCTGCAGCACTCATACGTTTATTTCCCAAAGACAACCTCTGGATATGGTGCTGAGCACGTGCACTCAACTTCTTTGGTCGACCATGGCGAGGCCTGGTCTGAGTGGAACCTGTCCTGTTAAACCGCTGTATGGTCTTGGCCACCGTGCTGCAGCTCAGTGTCAGGGTATTGGCAATCTTCTTATAGACTAGGCCATCTTTATGTAGAGCAAGAATTCTGTTTTTCAGATTCTCAGAGAGTTCTTTGCCATGAGGTGCCATGTTGATTTTCCAGTGACCACTATGAGGGAGTGTGAGAGCCATGACACCAAATTTAACACACCTGCTCCCCATTCACACCTGAGACCTTGTAACACTAACGAGTTAACACTAACATGACACCGGGAAGGGAAAACGGCTAATTGGGCCCAATTTGGACATTTTCACTTAGGGGTGTACTCACTTTTGTTGCCAGCGTTTTAGACATTAATGGCTGTGTGTTAAGTTATTTTGAGGGGACAGCAAATTTACACTGTTATACAAGCTGTACACTCACTACTTTACATTGTAGCAAAGTGTCATTTCTTCAGTGTTGTCACATGAAAAGATATAATCAAATATTTACAAAAATGTGAGGGGTGTACTCACTTTTGTGAGAAATTGTTTGTGTATATATATATATATATATATATATATATATATATATATATATATATATACTGCATGTGCTATAGACACTCTGGTGTTAGTGAGTAAACACAAGCACACATCTCTATGCTAAAGCATTGTTGAGTCTAAATTATTTATTGCATTGCAATGTGTGTTTGTTTGTCTGTATTCGATAAATTAATAAATAAGTTAAACTAGAGTTGTGCTTCCTAAAGGAAAACACAGTGCTTACAAGGCAACCAAAGAAAAGTGTTAAAGTTTTAGGCTTTGGTTCTGTGTAAATGAAATGCTGCATTAGAGTTACTTTCTTTAATGATTTCATGGCAATCAGCACAGCAATCTTGTTTTCTGTCAGATTTCCACAAGAAACAACACAACCTGTCACTATCTTTGTTGTGTAAAGATGGTTATAGATGGTTAAAAGTATACAGGTGAAACTCGAAAAATTTGAATATCGTGCAAAAGTTCATTAATTTCAGTAATTCAACTTAAAAGGTGAAACTAATATATTACATAGACTCATTACAAGCAAAGTAAGATATTTCAAGCCTTTATTTGATATAATTTTGATGATTATGGCTTACAGCTTATGAAAACCCCAAATTCAGAATCTCAGAAAATTTGAATATTGTGAAAAGGTTCAGTATTGTAGGCTCAAAGTGTCACACTCTAATCAGCTAAACACCTGCAAAGGGTTCCTGAGCCTTTAAATGGTCTCTCAGTCTGGTTCAGTTGAATTCACAATCATGGGGAAGACTGCTGACCTGACAGTTGTGCAGAAAACCATCATTGACACCCTCCACAAGGAGGGAAAGCCTCAGAAGGTAATTGCAAAAGAAGTTGGATGTTCTCAAAGTGCTGTATCAAAGCACATTAATAGAAAGTTAAGTGGAAGGGAAAAGTGTGGAAGAAAAAGGTGCACAAGCAGGAGGGATGACCGTAGCCTGGAGAGGATTGTCAGGAAAAGGCCATTCAAATGTGTGGGGAGCTTCACAAGGAGTGGACTGAGGCTGGAGTTACTGCATCAAGAGCCACCACACACAGACGGGTCCTGGACATGGGCTTCAAATGTCAAACGTCTTACCTGGGCTAAAGAAAAAAGAACTGGTCTGTTGCTCAGTGGTCCAAAGTCCTCTTTTCTGATGAGAGCAAATTTTGCATCTCATTTGGAAACCAAGGTCCCAGAGTCTGGAGGAAGAATGGAGAGGCACACAATCCAAGATGCTTGAAGTCCAGTGTGAAGTTTCCACAGTCTGTGTTGGTTTGGGGAGCCATGTCATCAGCTGGTGTTGGTCCACTGTGCTTTATTAAGTCCGGAGTCAACGCAGCCGTCTACCGGGACATTTTAGAGCACTTCATGCTTCCTTCAGCAGACAAGCTTTATGGAGATGCTGACTTCATTTTCCAGCAGGACTTGGCACCTGCCCACACTGCCAAAAGTACCAAAACCTGGTTCAGTGACCATGGTATTACTGTGCTTGATTGGCCAGCAAACTCGCCTGACCTGAACCCCATAGAGAATCTATGGGGCATTGCTAAGAGAAAGATGAGAGACATGAGACCAAACAATGCAGAAGAGCTGAAGGCGCTATTGAAGCATCTTGGTCTTCCATAACACCTCAGCAGTGCCACAGGCTGATAGCATCCATGCCACGCCGCATTGAGGCAGTAATTAATGCAAAAGGGGCCCAAACCAAGTACTGAGTACATATGCATGATTATACTTTTCAGAGGGCCGACATTTCTGTATTTAAAATCCTTTTTTTTTATTGATTTCATGTAATATTCTGAGATTCTGAGATTCTGAATTTGGGGTTTTCATAAGGTGTAAGCCATAATCATCAAAATTATATCAAATAAAGGCTTGAAATATCTTACTTTGCTTGTAATGAGTCTATATAATATATTAGTTTCACCTTTTAAGTTGAATTACTGAAATTAATGATCTTTTGCACGATATTCTAATTTTTCGAGTTTCACCTGTAAGAAAGGATGACCAATCACAATTTTCACTATGCAAATATGACTATGAAAGCTGTTTGATTTATTTTTAATGTTTATTTTTCTCCCCTTTTTTTTCCCTAATTTGGAATGCCCAATTCCCAATGTACTTTAAGTCCTCGTGGTGGTGTAGTGGCTCACCTCAATCCGGGTGGCGGAAGACAAATTTCAGTTGCTTCCACGTCTGAGACAGTTATTCCATACATCTTATTACTTGGCTTGTCGAGTGCGTTACTGCGGAGATGTAGCACGTGTGGAGGCTTCAAGCCATTCTCCTCGCCATCCACACACAACTCACCACGCGCCCCACCAAGACTGTGAACCACATTATAGAAACCACAAGGAGGTTACCCTATGTGACTCTACGCTGCCTAGCAACAGGGCCAATTTGGTTGCTTAGGAGACCTGGCTGGAGTCACTCAGCACACCCTGGATTCGAACTCACGACTCCAGGGGTGGTGGTCACCGTCTTTACTCGCTGAGCTACCCAGGCCCCAATTCATTTTTAATGTTGAATATTTTCTCAATGTAAGTTATTGGAAGATTTTCAAACTGAAATATTACATTTATTAACAAGTGTGTAAAGAAGTACACTAAAAAGTTAAACAAAATAAATAAATAGATAGTAGGTCCACCTAAAGGCTAGAGTATGCTTCATTTTTCCATGCACAATTCAAAAACAGGAGCATACTTTAGCTTTAAAGGGTTTGTTTAACCAAAAATGAAAATGTTCTCATCATTTACTCACCCTCATGCCATCCCAGATGTGTATGACTTGCTTTCTTCGGCAGAACACAAATAAAGATCATTAGAAGAATGTATCAGCTCTCTATTTCCATACAATGCAAGTGAATGTTTCTAGCATTGACACTGAAACGAACACTGGTGACATATTTACTTGCATCCAAGGCCTTGTCCACATTTAAGTTTGAAAACTCTGTTTCTCTGCTAACTTCTTAAATTTCAATAGTATGCAGTTATGGAGAGGGCGTTTCCGAAAGTTTCCATTTTCAGAGTTGTTACAGTGTGAATGAGAGCAGTAAAGGTAGCGAAATTAATGCGTTTTAAAGGGAAATGTACAGTTTTGGTGTGGACGGGACCTAAAACAAGAATACATTTTTGCATAATAAAATACGTACAAATGTTTACAAATCCATTATTGATCCATGAATAATTAATTATTATAAGTAATTAATCAGTTGGTCTTATTGTATTTCTAATCAATGAGATTAATTAAATGTTCAATGCCATAAGATTAATTAACACAATTGATGCATTTATCTAATTTGATATTATAATGATTTAATTCTGTTCTGTGTGATGTCTGGTGCCGTATTCATCTCATTTCAATCTCATTATATCACTTTAACCGAAACTAAACTTCATGTAGGCTTTTTATCAAATATAAATATTTTGTATCCTTTAATACCCTTAAAACTTTTAAAAGACAGTCATAATGTTCAACATTTTAGCCTTTTGTTAAGATTTACACATTTCAATTTCATAACAAAATTCCATTAAATTAAATTATGTAAAGTTTAACAAAATTAAAATAATATAACTTAAAATGTTAATTTGTTTTATTTTATTTTGTTATAGATTACTCAATTAAATTTGATGGATATACTGATATATATATATATATATATATATATATATATATATATATATATATATATATATATATATAATGTTTTTGTTTTTTAATTTATGCTGTGACTACTTCCATGTTGTGTGTTAAAGCATCTATCCAAACACACAAACATATTAATTGAAATGTAAAACTACAAATAATAATGAAATTATTCTGATTAATTGCAGAAGTGTAATACCTAGGGTTAGGAGATAAAGGAAACAAAACCTGACCAGCATGCTTAAGTTATATCAGTACAGCTCTTCCTTGCAAGCACTGCAAAAATTAATAATAACAACACAGCAGCAAACAACATGAGACCATATAAACTGTTCTTGCTAGTCTGACTGTGCAGGAAAAGAAAGTTAAGGGTGGCTGGAGAGGTTGAAAACAACAGTGACATGATACATTACTGCTTTGAAGAAGATCAGGCCACTCCGTGATCCCTGGGGGTCATTAGGAAAAGTTTCAGCTTTAGTTTACATTGGTAATATGAGCAGAGTCCTTGGGTAATGTCACACTCGGTTGGAGAAAAAAAAAAAAAAGCAAACCTGAGGAATTTTGTGCAAGCATTGCAAAAACACTCCAGTGACCAAACATATTGTCCTTAACACAGAAAATAATCAACTTTGGCAAACTGCTCAAAGCTTTTAAACCTGTAAAAAAATACAACAACGGTTTACCCAAAGATAAAATCTAATCTTAATTTACTTATCTCATGTAGTTCCACATATGTTTACTTCATTTCTTGACCCAGTTTGTAATTCCCATTTTCAGCAATCATCAAAAATGTTCCTTTTTATTCAGGACAAAATGAACATATTCAGAAATGTGATTTTTACGCACTAGGTGACTCAGTCCCACACTGCATAGTTTGCTATTATTCTTGCAGAAGTACAGAAGGTGTTGAGGTTTGCTTGTAGCTCTATAATTCAAAGACGGGACCACATGGTCTTGATTTGATCATAACAAACCTCATTTGAAATAATAGCATTGTCAGCTAAACATAATCACTGGCCAGACATTTATCATGTGCAGTGAGGGTTGAACAGCCATGGACAACATATTTTTACAGATAGTTTAATACACAAATCATCAACCTGCAGACAGTGTTTTTTAAACGTGTAATGCATAGTGCAGTACACTTGAAGTGGACTGGACCAGGGTAATGCTGACTAAACACATTTAAGAACAATAGCTTTTGAAATGAGGGTGAAGTTTTCTGATATCCTACAAGCTGAAGAAACCCAGAGGAAAATGTTATTGCTGAAAGGTTGCTCAGGTGACTCAATGGAGTTCTCATTTACGCTGAAGTGAAACTTTGCCTCAGAAATGAAAATAGACAAGAGAATCTCGTAAAACCAGTCAAGAACATGTTCAGGTCATATTTCACCTCAAAAGCATAAATCTCTACTGTGTTGTACAAAATATGTTTAGACTGTATTTACCCTTCATGGTAGTATTTGTGTAGTGTTTTAAATAAAATGCTACATGAGAGTGGTGATAAATACTGCACTGAAATAAAGAAATGTAACCCTTTGTAAATTATATGTTATAGCGCTTTTGATTATGCTTTTTATTGTATTTTTTCACTCAGTAATATTTGTTTTTTAAATGTATTATCTGTGTTTTGAACAAACACATTTTAATGAATTAAAATGAATTACAAAACAAATTGAGTCATTTTAGCTGAGCTATGTTTGGGGGGTGTGGCCATAGGCTCTAACATTTGAATATTTAATTATAAATGCGTGGGCAAGGTATGGGGAATTATGTGGAGCATAAATAGTGGATTTTTTTAAGAAAAATGGTTGCAATTGTGTTTATTGTTCTGTTTCATTTTACCCATGTTGTGATTTCAGAATCATGATTCAGAATCCGAGTAGTGTTCCTTCTATTCAAGATAAGCTTGTTCTACATACAATGTATATGGAAGTAACATAGAAAAGAAGATGCTGCAGCTCTTCTAATGCATGGGGGTGCATTAAAGGTTAAGAAAGGTTAAGTACTTTTTAAATTACAGTGAAGTAATGTCCTGAATATAAAATGTGGTGTTGCTGGAGATTATTGAGTTTACCAAAAGTTTCAGTTTGGAGCCTTGTGTGTGATTTAATTAAGTTTAGGCCTAATGTAATTAGATCTGGTTGGATTTATTTACTTTCAAATTGATCTGTTGATAATTGAACAAAACAAAAAGTGTGTGTGTGTGTACAGGTTTGGGTGGTTTATCAGGACATTGATTTTTAAAGTTACAAACTGGTAATTACAAGGGTATTATGCTATAAATGTGGTATATGAGGACATTTTCAGTGTCCCCAGAGTTCAAATCGCTTAATAAACATACTCGATTTTTTTTTATTGAAAATGTAAAAATCCAGAAAGTGTTTTGTAAGGGTTAGGTTTAGGGATTGTGTTAGGTTTAATCAATAAAAAACACTTAACTTGACTTTAAGGGTAGGGAATAGGATCTTTAGTTCATACAGTATAAAAATCATTATATCTATGGAGAGTCCTCATATAGCCGTATCAATGTGTGTGTGTGGGTGTGTGTGTGTGTGTGTTTATCACTTTGTGTGGACCAAATGTCCCCATAAGGATTGTAAAACCCGAAACTTTTGACGTTGTTGGGACATTTTGTTGGTCCCCATGAGGATAACAGCTGATAAATCATACTAAATTATGTTTTTAAAATGTAAATGCAGAAAGTTTTCTGTGAGGGTTAGGTTTAGGGGTAGAGTTAGGTTTAGGGGATAGAATATATAGTTTGTACAATATAAAAACCATTATGCCAATGGAAAGTCCCCATAAAACATGGAAACCCAATATACAGTAAGAGTATTGAGCTATATGGATTTTATGTGGATAGCATTGTAAAAAAACTAAAAGCAAAAATGTAAAAAGCTAACATGATCAGTGAATACGTTTTATCATAAGCTTAAGGGATATGCTCAGAATTATGTGATGCCAGTGGCATGAATTTCAAATAAACTTTAGCCCGTGAGCATTTTTGTCCTTCAAAGTGCTGCTTGATCTTGCTGTTTTTGTCTCCTGAAGTCACCTGTCGTCCTTTGGAAACATGTGCGGTTTGCAGGGGAAATGGCCTGAGCGACACAATTTGTGTTGCAAAGCGCTTGATCGCTTTTCATGCCTCATCGCATATGGCTGTCATTAAATAACCTTCCAAGGTTGTAAATGGAATTTACAGTGCATTCAATTGGCAAGGAACCAATGTACAGTAAGGAAAGCTTGTTTAATATTCTTTAAATGCATTATGGATATTTCCCTTCCATTTCTATATCCATGAAGAGCTAAACTGTGCACACACAAATAAATGAATTTAGTTGGGAAAGAGTTGGTTATAACCAGCAGTCCTGATCTTATTGGTTGTAATAACAAGTTCTCAGGCTACTATGAGCACTTCAAAGGAAGAACTAGTTGCTGCATTTGTCTAAATTTGCAGCATTTGTTTGAATGGTATTATTAAAGTTTAATAGGTTGGATGCTGTTTTGCCTCATTCCTGTCGAAGCAAGCAATTAGTGACCAGAAAAAGCTGTTTTCCAATAGTCAAAAGTCTGTCTAAGTGACAGTAAATTGACATGACATCAGACAGCTTTCACACAGAAACACTAGAGGTGCCAGAACAGTTGCCATGATCTGTTTTTGTACAATTATTATTATTTTAAACATCCAAGAGGATATTGCTACCTTGCCAAATCAGCTTGCCAAGCACCCATTCAAACAGATGAATCACAAACCGAGCCACAATTCATTAAAAATCCACACAGTTTGCTTTTGGCAAGTTCATTCGGAGATCGAAGGGTGTGCGCTGTTTATGTTTTCTATTCTCACTTATCTTTTTTTAAGATATAAAGTGCTATCTTGAAAGGCCAGCTCACTGTACATTTGCAAACAATAGTTCAAGTTACTCACATACCGTAAAACGTGCTTCAGCTGCCAAGTGTTAGAGGTTTTTAAAGGGGCCAAGTGTTATAGTTAAAGGTGATGTGTGTAAGTCTTTCAATATTAAAACACTTTCTATTAAACCAGCTTAATATGCAGAGATACAATAAAATACCATAAGATTTATGGTTGTGTGGTGTTTTCAAAACATTGCTCAATGGTTCTTTGAGCGTGCCAGCCAGCCCGACACAGCAACACTGAGTATGTTTACATGCACAATTTTACACCGATTATGCTTAATAAGCCGACAGCGTGTGTGGTCATGCAAACGCCTTTTTAGCTTGTATTTTTGCCAACTACCCCAATTGCTTGTTGCTTATAAATATCTTTACTGCCATTCTTGCCTGCTTCTCCAATGTGTTCAAGTGTTGTGCTAAACACTTGTGAGACGGTCCAAAAGCATCCGTCTGACACATGTGTAAATTGACGGGTCCATAGACAATATAAAAAGTAATTAAATATTACAATTTATAATTATTTAATCATCATATAATTATTGTTATTTGAGGGGCTTTCTCAGCTAATATTTATATATGCGATTAATTGCGATTAATTCGATTAATTAATAGGCAGGGTTGGTAGGGTTACTTTTGAAATGTGTTCCACTACAGATTACAGAAAACATGCCTGAAATGTAATTAGTAACATATTCTGTATTTTAAGATATAAGATTTGTAGATATTTTTTACAGGAAAACAATACAAAAATTATTATCAAGAATAAGATTTTTGCCCTAATATCAAAGGTCTTTCTAGAAACAATTTATTATGATCCAACGTGAATTTTCTTAATAAAAAATATGATCATGCCTGGTAACGTGCATGTAAAGTGGCTAGAAACAGCATTTTAGCTTAGCGTAAAGCTAACAGTTTACACAAGGTATATTTCTATTTCTTCTTCTCCAAACGTACTTCAAACATACTTCTCTGTCTGCTCGTATGAATGTAACACATCATAAGAAAGTGTTTCACTGCTATTCAAATGCACTTTGGATCACATCATTTATATGTATAAATGTTTTCCATCTGAACGGACAAAATATTAAATGAAACAAATGACAATAAAATCAAAGTAATCTCTTCAGTAATCAAAATACTTTTTGAAAGTAACTGTATTCTAATTACCAATTATTTAAATTGGAATACATTTACTTATATTTTGTATGTTAAATACATAATCCCGTTACATGTATTCCGTTACTCCCCAACCCTGTTAATAGGCACACCATATAATATAACACAATTATAATCGATTGACAGCCCTAATATCAACACTTCATACATTGTCTCAAAGAACTTGCATGTCATTTTTAGTCATCATTAAATGTTATGAATTAAACATTTACATGTTAAATTGTTATTATGTATTTATTTATTTTTGCTGATATTAGACACATTAGACACATGTTTTACAGGTATAAATCTTTGATAGAAGTATATGTGTACATGCTATAAAATCAGTGGACAATCTGTAATTCAATATTTAGCTAAATCTTCTGGTGTTTTCGAGTGATTCTTTTATTTATTTATTTTCAATAATAGGATCAAATAGGCAGATTCAATTTATATCAAACTTTAACTATTCAAGCACAGATGCTGCTTTAATTGTGTTATATATTTATGTATTATTATTATTAAAATATTTATTTTTTATTTTGCGTTAAACATTCAACTATTAATCTCAGAAATTAACACATTAAATGTGACAGCCTTAATTTTAAAGTCAAATGCAGAGAATAATCCAATGCGATCAATTGTGATTAATTCCATTAATTAATAAGCACACCATATAATGAATTTGGTAACACTTTACAATACAGGTGCATTAATATGCATTAATTCATGCTTAACTAATGCACAGATAATATTGAGTTAATGTATGACTCATGATTAACTAAGCCATTCATTAATGATTGCCACATCAGTAACTAATAAAGAGTCTGTCTCATTAATATATTAAGTAATATATGAATTGCTATTAATTAAATGTGTAATCGTGGATTAATTCCCTAACAACTTATATGAACTAATTGTGTTAATTACCACAATGAGCTGAAGCCATGTATTTGAACTTCCAACCTATACGGGTGCACTAATATACATTAATACGTGCTTAATTACTGCATTATTACTGAAAATATCACATTTACGTATTTATATGTGCTATTTTGTATATCTCTTTTTTTTATCTCTGCATCCCACTTTTTTTTTTCTTTAGTGAGGCAATGTTTTTGGAAACTAATGTTAAATAAATAGCTTTTATAAAGTCCAATGATGGTCAATAATGATAAATTAGTTCTCATGCCATGACATTTTAGGCAGTACTTTGGCTGTGTCAGCATTTGTTTTAATTAATTATTACCTAATAATTAATATACCTAAAATTTGTATCGATTGACAGCCCAATATCAACACTTCATACATTGTCTCAAAGAACTTGCATGAAATTGGTTAGTCATCATTAAATGTAATTATTTAAATATGTACATGTTAAATCGTTTTTTTATTATTATTGTTATTTTTATTAATTTTTTGCGGATAGTGCTTATTAAAGACATTTTTAATTGTCATTTTTATTTGTCAATATTTTTGCGGATATTAGACACATTAGTTTATTAGAAACATTTTTTACAGGTATAAATCTTTGATACAAGTATATGTGTACATGCAATAAAATCAGTGGACAAACTGTAATTAAATGTTTAGCAAAAAATTCTGGTGTTTTCCTGTGAGTTTTATTTATTTATAATAGGATCAAATGGGCAGATTCAATTTATATCAACTTTAACTGTTCAAGCATGGATGCGTTTTATATTCAAGCAGGGATTCTGCTTTAATTGTGTTATTTATTTATTATTAAAAAAAAATTGTGTTAAACAGTCAACTATTAATTGCAGAAATTAACACATTCAATTTGTCAGCCCTAGATTTAAAGTCAAATGCTGAGAACAATCCAATGATTTAAAAATCATATTTTGAATAATCTGATTTTAGGTAGTCATCAACACATTGCTGTGCATTTAAACACACTCATTGGCTCATCAAGTGACATGAGTTTGGGGGCGGGCTGTCTGTTTGCCCGACCAATGTTACATTGGCAGCGAGTTCAGGAAACCTGTTGGAAAGCAACCATTTGGCCTTATTAATAAAACTTGACATAGCCAAAATCTTTCATAATTCAATTTGTACATGAATTGTTGCATTAAACAATTGTTGCAATTCACTAAAACATGGATTTACGTACGTATGGTTCTGCTTGTGGCGCAGGAATTACATATCACATTTCTTATTTTAGACATTAAACCCATAGTCTTGGATATAATTATACTAAATGCATAAACTAATTTTATATTGTATAGGTTATAATGCAGGAACTACTTAGCTAAACATATTTATGTATTAGCTCATTAACAGTAAGGTGCATAAGGCGTGCATTTATGCATTTAGCATTAATTGTCCAGACAATAAAGATATCACAGTGCCTACTCTATTACCACTGCCGTTTTTAGCAAGCCACTTAAATCTAAATGAACTGTCGTTGCAATTACTGCACAAGTACTTTGCTTTGGATGAAAAGTGTCGGATAAATGCCATGTTTGTAACAAGATGTTCAAGCTCAAGTGGACTGCTAACTAACCCGGCAGTAGACTCATGACTCATAATCATGCCCGGAGACACAATTTTAGAGGATTCTCTTACCCTGTCAGATGCAGTATCTGTCCATGTAGCGAGCAGTTTGTCCGCCTAAAAATGTTTTTAATTAATTTTTTTCATTATATCACATTATACTTACTCTCCCTCCCTAGCAATGTCTGCAGCATAAATATTCATGCTTATCTCAATTTTACAGCCTTTAACTGCTGAATCCTTGTACATAAATCTTCCCCAAAATATTCTAACACTTTAGCCACACATGAAAATTTCTGAAATATCTAATGCAATTAAATCCATACATTTTCAAGTGTGGCTGTAGAGTGTAAATTATTCCCTATTCCCTGATTATTACAGTAAGTAGAGGCTTTAAGCAAATCATAACTCGTCATATCTCATCAGTGGAGGCAAAATAATCCACTGAAATATTTTGCCACTGGTTGTCATTACACTACTAGTAGACTATGGTTGATATCCTTAGGACAGGTTGATGCATTTGACAAATGGTGACCGGGATGATGCTTTCATAGTTAGATGCCAGCTTGTCAATGATGGGTCAAAAATGACAAGCAGATTTTAATATTTGCCTATGGCAAGATGGTAAGCTGAATTCAAATGAGGTATGCAAAGCTTGGAGAAACAATAAACAATGGTGGCAGAGAAGAACTGGACAAATGCACTAACAAACTGCCATTGTTGCATACAGTAGGTCTAGTTACGAAGTGGACATTGTCAAGATGCACACCAGTTCCTGTTTGGTTTGGACAAACACTTCTTGGGTTGAAGGACCTCTTGGCCTAGTGGTGGCTGGAGCATTCAGGGTGGTTCTGGCCCAAGTCAAAATAGCCCACACTCAAAATATCTATGATATAGAACACAACAATCTGGTTCCAGACGTAATAATCCCATTGTTATTATTATTTCCATAGGGGAACTGATTTTTAACGATACGTTATAAACCTTTAAAGCCAGACCTACTATGAGCACTGAGGTTCATCGATGGTTTATGCTTCAGTCCATGTTAAAAGAAATCTAACAATAGGAACAGTGCAGCAAACAAAGTGCACCAAAAGAGCTCTGCAGCGCTGATCACTTCCATGACACATTTAAACAGTAATTATGACAATAACCCTGTTGGTTTTAGTGATTTTTTAGTGACGAATTCCTAAAATTTCTTTCACTTTAAAACAAGGTGTCAAGTTGTCAACAACTTTGTAAAGCCAATACTAATTACCCTTAATTACTCGCTTATTATTTAGTAAACTTGATATATGATGTCTTAAACTGAGCATTAATTGCATTACTTTCTACACAAAACAAGACATTTAATAACTACTAAATTATGGCTACGATAGCCGTACACTACATTCAATTAATTATTAATTAATGTCTTATTCATGCTTAACTAATGTGTTATTGTGGGCCCTTAAAATAAAGTGTTACTGAATGTTTTGTAATAAATGGTAAATATATATTTTTTTCTATTCATATAATCAAAAACTTTAAATCAATAGTTTATATATTTCCATTGTTTTTAAATTGATTACTTCATTTGCAATGTTTCATTAGATTGTAGTTCATGCCCTCATGAAAAATGTAAAGTACCTTTGTCTCTTTGTATAATTTTCAAATATTCTTTGCAATGCTGTGATTCACCTTAGAGCTCGTTGGTTTGGTTCATGGCTTAGAACTCTTTTATGAAGAAATGTATGAAATTCCTATAGAACAAAAAAAAGTAAGCGCAGCGTAGTTCTAGCGGGAAGACTAGCAGCTGTACATCATCACATCATTAGCTGGGTAACCCCTAGCCAAACGCATGTAAGCCATTGCTTTACAAATCTGCTCACAATCTATCACATTGCTGTTTCAGTGTGCTAACACGGCAACCTCCACCACCCCACCACCACCAGTTGAGCCCCGTACCTGGCAGTAGGCTCCTCGCCCCTATATGACGGTTCCGAGTACAACTCCCTTGGACCGCCATACAGGGCCTACGCCAAAGACAGACATTACTTTTCTGTTTTACATTCACCAAATAAATGTCATTTTAAACCTCACTCAAGCCTGCGTATCTTCCCGATAGAAATGCATATATGGGAAAGCATTCACTTTTGTGCTCCATTCTGGTCCTTAGATATGTCTAAAAGTCACTCTACCACTAACTGCATAGACAAACATTGTTTTGTAGCTAAATTAAGCATTAGATGTGCTACTTTTGCATTTTGTAAACTTAATACTATTAATTAAGATTCAAATTTGAAACTTTCCCTTTGATGTACATGCAAATGCCCAGATGTTTAAAGTGGAAGTAAGCTTGAGTTCCGCTCACGAGGCATTACGGACATGCTAGTTAATATTATGACCTTACCCAAACCCCTTATCTAAGCCTAACCGACCAGTAGAGCATGTAATCATGATAGGATGATGCTGTGTGTGACAGAAGCAAGTAATTAGATGGAAACGATGACCAGCAACATCATTGGATGTAGTGCAGTCGTACTATATCATACGAAATAGCCAAATTTAGAAAAGTCGTACGAATTCTTACGATTTCCCTGTGAGAGTGTTGTGTGAAATGTTCATATTCTTTCGGGAATGTCGGGCCAATAGGTGATGCCTGTTTGGATTTATTTGTGTACTTCGATGTAATAATTGTCACTTCTTTCCATACATCAGAAGGATAAATAAGAAATAATTTCTGATGTAACAGTAGTAACAGCCTTCTGCAGCCATGTGTGGCTTAAGAATCGTGGTTTAATTGGGAATGCCCAGGGAATGCAAATCTTGCTTGGGGCAATTCCTCTCAGCACGGCTGCTTCTCCCTAAAGCAAGACACTTAATTCATGTCCGCTCCAGGAATGCTCGTGGCCCCTGTTGACTGACCGCCCTCCATCTGCACAGAAAAGAAAAAGCAAGCCAGAAAAACTCTGTCTGCCAAATCCGGAACTAATTCCAACATCTAAACCTGGAACATGTAAAAATGTGGAAGATTTGTGCAAGTCTTCCGTATCATCAGCCAATTAATTTAAAGTTTGGCTCATTCGCCTTACAGCTGTGGGGGATATGCAGGTTCTTTTATAAAAAATGAATTATATGCAAATCACTTCACTGAATATCAGCGTCATTCTTTTCTTATCCCTCTGTGAAGTCACTCCAATCACTTTGACAGGCAAATGACAGAGAACTTGCTTTTTACTCAACAATGCAGGAATCAAATCCCTCAAGGCGTTTTCTTATAGCAGACATGCCATGCATCAATGCGTATACCACTGCCATTATGCATACAACATGCTACAACATGTTAGGGTATTTTGCCAAATGCAAAGAAAACTTTAAGGCATTCATGGAAAATAACAAACAACTGTGATGCTTGGGAAACGTCCTTTCATGACCACATTCCAATGCTATTGCGTTTCAGACTTTGTCATCCAGTAAAGTTACCAAAACATATTTTAAACAAGTTATATTCATGTAAATGTTCCTAAAACAAAATTGTTTAAGATATTACGAGATATAAGATATAACTTGTTTTCAGAGACAATGTCCTAAATTGAGTGTATTATTCTTACACCAAATTGCCAATTTGCATAAGTGAGGTTTATAATTAAAAATTAAAAATGGCATTACATTTATCTTAAGCAAGGAAAACAAGACAAAAATCATAATAAAACATTTATATAATATAATAACATTATTAATTGTATTTATTTATTTAGTTATATATTTGCAGTGTTGAAACATAATGCAAATTACTGACATTACTTTCTCTAAAATATGCATATCTTAAGCATGAAGAGATTCGTTTTTTTTTAGGAAAACAAGACAAAAATGCTAATATAATATAATAATATATAATATTATATAATACAATATCATGTAATGTAATGTAATGTAATATAATTATTAATTGTATTTATTTATTTTTGCAGTGTTGAAACTAAATATAAACGGCGACTTTACTTACTCTAAAATATGCAATGGCTAATAAAATGGGAATTCATTAATATTAATTAGAAAGCTAATGCATATATACCATGTGCTTACTATATAAAATTATATAATAAGCATGCAGAGATATTTTATATTAAGGAAAACAAGACAAAAATGCTAATATAATATAATATAATATAATATTGTTTACTTTTTTGTTGATTTAGTTTAATTTTTTTGCAGTGTTGAACTAAATGTAACTGACCGACTTTGCCTACTCTAAAATATGCAATGGCAAACAAAATTGGAATTAATTAATATATATTAGAAAGCTAATGCACATGTACCGTGTGCTTATATACGTTTTCATTTGTAGGGATCAAGTTTGAAGTAGTAGTGTGTTGTGTTCATTTTAGTCTCCAGTGCATTTTGTGATGTGTGAAAGTCTACTTTTGATGCCGCCTCTCTATTCTCTGCTGGATATGTGAGTTTTCTAGTAGCTTCATACCGCCAAGACCCAGCAAGACTCTGCCAGATGGCAAAAACTATCCTTTCACAGACTTCTTCTGAGTTGAGATCCCAGTCTCTCCAGAATATGTATTTCTTTCTTTCTCTATCTATTTAAACTGACCATCTGAAGTTAAAAAGTGATGTGAACATTTTTCTTAAATCTTTTTTTTATTTTTCGATAACATCAACTGTTGCCACTGACATTTCAACACACCATACAGTGCCAATCGTCTGATGTTTAGTGATGGTTTCTTGGTCACTGTGTAGCACAAGCTGGCATTGTTTTTCCATCAACTATTTTCATTTGTAGCCAGCAATGAGATTAAATAGAATGCAAATGGAGACTTTAACTTAAGTTTCCTACTTTTCAGACCCCAATGACCTCACATATGTCTCTTCTAGTGTTTCAAAAGAGATTTCAACAACGTCTTCTACTGCCTTTAGGATTACCGAGAAAGATACCGAAGTCTGCTATCAAAATTCAAAGATCTCAATAGCTCATACATATCTCATAACTCATACTCCAAATGCAATCTACATTAATTCTATAGCTCCATACTCTTGTATGTATGTCAACAATTGTAGGCTATTGTTATTTTTTACCAGGAACATGTATTATGAAGGGACATAGGGTCTATTTAAATTTCATTTTTCACTTTTACGGTGAAACATCTTATTATTATTTCTAAGACTAACCCATCATAACTGGACTTTTCTGAGCAACCATGGTTAAAGGAAACATTCAGAACATTTTAATATTTGTTTATTTCCATCCAAAAAACTGATTGGTTTTCAAATACTAAATCTCCTTGGTAGTATATCAAATCCATTCTTTGAAAGATTTATTAAGAGACTTATTTATTGAAGAAACATAAATTATCCTTGTAAAACATAGTGCTTCCTTTTGATGTACAGTATAACACATAAACTATGATTCACTCTTGTAAAGGTGTACCTTAATGACATGATAAAACATTTGACAAAAAAGTAAAGATCACAGACTCCCATGGTCAACCTGAAAGGTTGGCTTCTATTAGTATTGACCAGGTTAGAATTGCATTAAACCTCTATGGAACTATATAGTGAATGCTGTAGAATCTAAAGGTAAAACTGGGCAGGTTGGGTTCTATCTTAAATAAAGTATCTGCAATATCTTCACAGCTGCATCGCGTCACTACCCGTTAGTGAGAAGAAAATATTGTCTCTTCTTTATTTTTTGCCATTCTTTTGTTGTGGCCTGGGCAAAACAATAACAACACTAATGGCGGTTGTCTGCCTTCCTTTATATCTCGATTATTTAGGGCAACGGCGGCAATCCTCAGCACACACACGCTCAGCAATTTGCTCCCTTGAGATTTTGTTTTGTCACCTAACTCTCAGGATGCCTGACATCAATAAACATGTCTGTTTCACTCAGCACATCATTGGTTGCATTTGCAAGCCAAGCCCTTTAACTACTGTGAAGCAGTGGGTTCCATCACAAAAATATGAGTCACCCCCTCCATGGCCTCTTCATAGACCTGACACCGACAAAACAGCCCCAAAATATCACATTGACATCTTACTTTTGAACTTTTCTTGTACTTTGTCTTGGCAAACTGAATCAAGTTTAGCATGTGTTGCATGACAAAATGTTATCAATGTTTGCCTGTGAGCTAGCTAGCGCTTATTATCTCAAAAACAAACAAACAAGCAAAAAATTTAAAAAAATAAAGTAAGAAAATGACACACTGCTTGTTGACTTAAAGGAATAATTCACCCCACAATAAAGATTCTGTCATTATTTACTCACCCTCATGTCGCTTTAATTCCATGTGCTGTTATTTATGCCATATAACTCTGATAGGGAATAATTGAAGAATCACAGCAACATCAACAACAACAAAAAGCTCAGTAAAAGCACCATAAAAGTAGTCCTTTTGACCTTTGTAATCCAATTCTTAAATTCAAAGCCATGAACCAAACAGATCAGCTTCAATGTGAATCACAATATTACAAAATATGATTTGAATAAAAAAAAATTAAGAAATTGGTAATTACGAGTACGTTGTGTTCAAGTGCTTTTTGTCTGGAAAAAAAATAACTTTATTCGTGTAAATTTCATGAGGAACTTTTATTTTGACACCATGAAAAATATTACTTGGCTTGCGGATGATAATGGAATTTTGGTCAAGCGCAAGCAATTTTTACGGCGTCACACATGCATCAAATGGCTGCTGAAACAGAGGAATGAATATGACCAAAACGGAATAAAACCTGTCATTCACTACAGGAACCGCACTCTCCTCAGCCATACTGAAAGTATAAGACTCATCCCATTTCGGAAACTCCGGTATCAAAACTGTCTTCGAGTTTCCCAGTCGTAATTATGGCTTGAGCAGTTGTTCACGTGTAACTTCCAAATGGGAATTTACGATAATTCCGATAGCACGTGAAGGCAACATAAAATACAATCCCATGAAGCATTGCAGATGACGTACTCAAATTAAAAACTATAAAACTACTGATTTAAAACTGTTGATTATAATTTTATAAGTAAATGGTCTGCACATATATAGCACTTTTTCTAACCTCAGAGTTTACCAAAGCGCTTTACACTGTGTCCCATTCACCCATTCACACACACACCCATACACTCATACACCAATGGCAACAGAGCTGCCATGCAAGGCGCTAGCCTGCCATTGGGAGCAACTTGGGGTTCAGTGTCTTGCCCAAGGTCACTTCGGCATGTGGAGTCGTGTGGGCCGGGAATCGAACCGCCAACCCTGCGATTAGCAGTCGACTCGCTCTACCACCTGAGCCACAACCAAAATGTTGTCGTTCACAATGCATCATAGAAGTGGACAGTCGCTGATAAACACGATTTTTTGAAAATGAAGGTGATGTAATGTTGACTTATGGCTTTAAAAGATAAAATAAATAACCTCAGAGTTCACGGTAGGTCTTCTTTAAAGGTTTATAAGTTATCGTTAAAAATCTTTTTGCCTATGGAGAAGATGAATGGGAATTTTTCATCCAGTTCTGAAGCCCCATACGGCTAAACTTTAAACGCAAGGCAGCATGCTTAACTTATCCTCCTACTTCCAGAAGTAATACTGATCAAACAATTAATATTGTAGTCTTGAGGAGTCACTTTAAAAAGGTTACACATCCTCATTTTACTACTGTGCGACTTTCTAAATTTCACATTTCGTATGCATGGGATCAACGTGTGCTTAAAAAAGTCTGCCCTCAATCAGCAGGTAATTTGCTTTGATTTACTACTTGCTACATTAATAATAGCTGTCAACGTTTGATGCAGATAGACATTAACTCTTACTCTATCCATGCACAGCTAATTAAAACCAAGATCAAGCATATGATAATAGGGGTGATTATTCTGAGTATCCTATGTATTTATGTATGCTTGTCAAGGCAAATGTCACTATTGTTTGCTTCTATTAGGACTTGGCTAAACCCTTAACCCAAAACTCTATGTATTCAAATTCAGCACAGACATCGTGCTGAATATCAAGATGGTATATGTGGGCAAATTTTTACTTTCAAATAAGAATGGCATTAAATGTACACACTGCAATGCACATAAGGATTTAAGAATGAAAGAAACTGCATCAATTAAGTCGTCACATCTTGCACTAATGTGGTTTCCCCTGAGGTTGTCTCAGAATAAGAAATTGTAGTGTGACTGAAGCTCTCAGGTGCTGAAAATCCATTATGACCATATGTGCAACCTCAAGACGCTGGTGTGAAAAGCCTTTCCCATGAGATTTGACGGGGGAAAGATAAAGGCGATGGGCTCCTTTCACATTTTCCCTTTAATATGAAATAATTGTGCCTACTGAGTATTTTTCACTTAAAATAATTGCATTGCCTCTGTTGTGGTTGAATGTAATGGCGGACAAGGCTTGAAGTTGTAATTGTTACCCTGAGAGTGCTCTGGTCAAGGCTTCACTGAAGTAGATGTTGCAAATATAGAATATACACAGTTATAAATAGTACAGTATAAAGATTGCTTCCTCAGTGTAATATGTCATTTTCAATGTTTTTGAATTTGGCCATCTCTTTTGTCTATTCTAAGGCTAATTTCATTACTAACATTTGATGTATCCTAAATACATACAATACAATAACGTTTTCATCCTTTTTGGCATAATTTAGCAAATTTACAGCTTGATTGGAAATTAGGGCCAATACAATATTCTGCTCACAAGTGATAATTACCTTAATTGGTTTTCTTCAAACATCGCTTGTCTCATATTTGATCTGAAATATGCTCTTCGCTGGCACTTTTGTCAATTTGGTTAAAAAGTACACTTTTATGAAAAAATAAATACATACATAATATCTGTGTTTGGGGTAAAATTGTTTAGTGTGGAGGAAATGATGTCACAACTGTGGGAGAGTCATACTGTTTGGAGAAAAAAAAATACATGAAATACTTTTATTTTCCTACAGTAAATGTTGAAATGCTTGATGCTAATCTAACTATTTGTTTAGATTTTCATAGGGTTGAACATGTGATCATTTGTATTATTATAATGGATTTTTATAGTTTGAAAATGATAAAATAAAGTTAAAAAAAAAAGAAAAAAAGATGGGCACAATTAAATTTCATATATGAAAATGAAGATTAAGTAGGAAGACATACAATTGAACAATAAAATGGTATTTCTTAACTAAGTTTTTTTTTAAGCTTCTATGCATGTATGCAATATTGATTTGGAATCAGATTGTGAGATCCATCATGCCTTGTTACCACTGTGCAGGCTGCTGGTGGTAGTGTAATGGTGTGGGGGATGTTTTCTTGGCACACTTTAGGCCCCTTAGTGCCAATTGGGCATCGTTTAAATGCCACGGCCTACCTGAGCATTGTTTCTGACCATGTCCATCCCTTTATGGCCACCATGTACCCATCCTCTGATGGCTACTTCCAGCAGGATAATGCACCATGTCACAAAGCTCGAATCATTTCAAACTGGTTTCTTGAACATGACAATGAGTTCACTGTACTAAAATGGCCCCCACAGTCACCAGATCTCAACCCAATAGAGCATCTTTGGGATGTGGTGGAACGGGAGCTTCGTGCCCTGGATGTGCATCCCACAAATCTCCATCAACTGCAAGATGCTATCCTATCAATATGGGCCAACATTTCTAAAGAATGCTTTCAGCACCTTGTTGAATCAATGCCACGTAGAATTAAGGCAGTTCTGAAGGCGAAAGGGGGTCAAACACAGTATTAGTATGGTGTTCCTAATAATCCTTTAGGTGAGTGTATTTTTACAAGGCAATATATATAAAAATATATTGCCCTGGTGGCTCACTGCCCCCACTGAGGGCAGTGGTGGCTCAGTGGTTGAGGCTCATGGTTACTGACCAGAAGGTTGGGGGTTCAAGCCCCAGCACCGCCAATGTTGGGCCCTTGAGCAAGGCATTTAACTCCAGGTTGCTCCGGGGGGATTGTCCCTGTAATAAGTGCACTGTAAGTTGCTTTGGATAAAAGTGTCTGCAAACTCTTGGAACTTATTCACAGCAGTCAATCAAAATGATACTCTAATACAACTCTAGCCTACTAGTGAATTTTGAAATGCAGCGATGCATGAAACTGTGCTTCCATAACTTCACATAAGGCTAATAATACTTAGTGGATTTTTTTTTTTTTTTTAATTTGTAATTTTATTTATTTATTTATTTGTGATTGCTTCCTTTCATTTTGGTAAAAAAATTATAAATAATAATAATAATATTGCTTTAATGCATTGTTATGTTATTTATATTCATTGGGTTCTCCTCAATTGGAGAAGAACTTGTGGTATCAATTAGACGGAGAATTATATTGGCACCAGGTTACATCAGCCATCATCCCAAGGGCTTGTCTTTGCTTCGTCTGACAGGCCTGACATTGATATTCACGACAAGCTTTGGTCACTCGGCTTCTGGCTGGGGAATTAATGCAAAAAAGTTGCAGAAATGTGCACTCGTCAAACTTCGGCATCAAAGTGCCCTTGAAATGGTACATCTTGCAAGGAACTTCCTGTCAAAAAAGGTCAACAGAGATCTGCACATAGATGACCACGCACACACACAGATCTAAACTACCACTGTCTAGTCTTCCTCGCCGTTGTCCCCCATGTAGAAGCACCGCCATACGAAACTGACCTCTGTTGTGAACTTGTCAGAGAGTTTAGGTCGACACAGCAAGTGTCTTTTTGCCAAACACGCAAAACCCATTGCACCCAGAGCTACTAGGCTCTAGAAAAAGCCTGGATGACATGCAAGAGTCATATAATAGTAGATTACTTTGTAAAAACCTTGTTGGAAAGCATACAGAATGATGTGTTTTGGATTCTGGTATGCTGATGTCTCGTACTTCAAAGATTTACTGTTAAAAGTACAATTTTAACAAATAGTTTAAATTTGATTTATTTAAATATGCTTGACTTTTCCAAGGATACAATCAGTTCAATTAATGTCAAAGGAAATTGCTTTGCCGTCTACCAAATTGTATTGTTTAAACCGTATTAGTTTACTCACCCTCGTGTCGCTACAAACCCAAATTCCTTTTTCTTTTTTTCTTTATTTGATTTTTATTATTTCCTTTTTTTTTTCTTCTTTTGTGGAACACAAAAAGAATACATTTTAACTATTTTTTTCTGGTTGTTGTTGTTTTTTGTTAGTTTTTCTCCATTTAATTAAAATAAAATATATACAAATTTTAATATTCAAGCATTTTAATTTCAGAACATAATTCAATTAAACTGTGTACATTTTTCATTTTCATTTTTTTGTTCTAAATTTCATTAATATACGTTTTTTTAAGTTGTTATTCAGTGATACTCTAACACACCAGAGTGCTATTAACTGTGAGTCAGTGAGTTTAACTTGTAAACTAGTCAGTCTGATTTGTGAATGTACTATTCAGGTTTTGTGAACTAGACCAACCGATTCAATGTGAAGATCAAACTTGAAATAACAATTTGTTTTTTATTTGGACATTCCCTCGCGTCATTCCAAACCAGTATTCCCATTATTTTTCTTCTTCTGTGGAACACAACAACAAGAATAATTAAAGAGTTGACCAAGACTCAAAGATATTTTACCCTATTTTCAATATTTACATATATAAATGTAATTAAAAAATCCATAAAATTAAATTGTGTAATTTTTAACCAAATTAAATTAATAACACTTAAAATATTACATTTTTTATTATTTATTTTAATATTAGTCAATATATTTTCAGCTGAATAAATAAATAGACAACATGCAGAACACTATAAATTTCATATCTTTGTTTGAGGACCAGACCAAAAATGTAAATTGTTATTCAATGATAATCTAACTGTCCAGAGAGTAACAGCTTTTATTAACAGCTTTAATGCTGTGAGTCAGTGAGTTATGAATGTAAAGATTTTCAGTGAATAACGATGTAAATTTCAGTCTGTTGCTTGCACAGTGTTATCATATGACTTCAGAAGAATTACACGGTACACAAATCATATTGACTACTTTTTATTTTCTATTTGTCTGTAAATTATAAGTCTATACTAGCTAGACCAGCATTAAACCAGTATAAACCAGCATGATGGTCTAAGCTGGACTTTCAAGCAGGACATTAAAATATCTAACTATTAGTTGCAGTTCAGTATATGAGACACTGTTTGTCCTCAGCATTCTTGGACCAACATCAGATTTTCAAGCCTCAATGACTCATTGATTTTGAATTACTGAGCATGTTCATTGTCTATGGTGAAGCTGTGATCTGATAAAACTGATACACTTACATCACCCAGCTGACATCAAGATGGGCCTTTTGAATATTTCAAAGTGAATATGTCATGAATGGGAGGCTCTGTTCACAGAAAATACCAGAGTGGCACCAACAAGATCTTAGACATGGTTTCCAAAAATGTGACATGACGTTGGCAGTGTTTACAGTAATTATATTATTGTCCAGTAGAATCACTGACCACATCAACTAAAGCATGAAAATGGGATGTATAAGTAATGTGATGAAAATGTTCTTTTGGCGGGCACACAAGACTTTAATTCAAAATCACCTGCTTTGATCTGCTCAAATCATTCAATCAGAAAATATTTTGTAAGACTTTATTGGTCAAATTAAAAAAAGACAGAATGTTGGACCTTCCCTGTGCATGCAGATAAATACAAGTAAACATGAATAATGATTTTAACTAGATGTTTCTGATGAAAATATTTGAGTGGTGCTTGCTTGAGCAAAAGTGGCCTCCTTAATGCTAGGTTGGTGTGAATGGTTGCCAGGGCATTCCAATGTGGTTGCTATGGTTTTCTGAGCATGTTGCTGTGCAGTTTCTTAGGTGTTCTGGGATGTTGTTAGGTGGTTGCCTACTGTCCAAAGTTAAAAGAGTCTACCCCCAAGTCTGTATGATGTTCTGGTCCTTAAATATGGCTTGGGTCCCTCCTTCATTGTAAGTTCAGATGAACACATTTTTGTGCAAACAACAAAAACAACAACAACACAAAATGCTAGTCTCAGCGCAACAAATATAACAGAATGCATGTGTCTCGAGACACTCTTTTAAAATGTGAAATTATTTTGAACCCATCTAAAACTATCCATCAAACCTACCTAGTTATGATAACAGCTAAAACTATAGCAAACCTTTTTAAGGGTTGTTCACACCAAACACATTTTTTTGCGTCGATCTGTGCTGTTTTTCAATCGTTTTTATTTGTAAATGTGCTAAATGGATGTATTTGACTGTTACATTTCTAGGATGCAATTCTTTAAGGTGGCATTTTGATCTTTAGGATAGACAAGTGGTTGTCTCTTCATTGGACCGGAAAGGGGTTGTCAGAAGTTTCTGGGGCGGCACAAGGAAAATCCAGCCCCAATTATAGCACAAGATTGTAGCAAGATTGTAGATTGAATGCATTCCCAATGCTCCACAGGCTTAATCTCTGGTTTTCTGATCGTTTAAGGTTTCACAAGGGTCTGTAGGCCATCAGCACTCCATAGCTGCCAAGTCTGATCTTTTTTGTAGTTTCAGACTTTAGACCAGAGTTATGGTTCGCACTGGCTCTGACCGTATACGATCAGTAAACACTGTAAAAGAGGAAAGGATCTGGAAGTTATCCAGATGCATTGAGCTTATTGGGCGAGTGTGAGCATCTGATACTAATTTCAGCGAGGGGTTGTGTACAGTATTGCATGAGGTTTCGCTGAATGGGTGAATGGGAACCATTTGCCAGATTTGAAAAACAAGCACATATTGAATATGTTATTCCAAAGGTAACCAGTTGAAACAAAGCCTTATTAAACTGAAAAATAAGCTTGAAGTTGTTTAATTTGCAGTACAACTAATAGCAAGTAAAACTCCAAGCACTGAATGTGGGAACCCACATTGTTTTCATAGGCATTCTTATTATAAGGGGACAAAAACTAAAGGATTATGTGCATAAAGGTATTGCATCTATCAGTTTCTATTTAGTTATTATCGATACACCCAAAGAAGGTGTGTAGCCCCTATTGTATCTGTTGGATCAAAATGGGAGTCCATGGCAACCCATAAAACATGGTGGAATATAGTGAGATTTGGTACACTGATTGGGATGGGTCTAAAAAGTCTTAAACTATATAGTGCCAACATCTGCTCAAATGTAAAAAATGTATCTGCTAATAATTAATTTGCTATCAACTTGCCATCCGGGGCCAATAGCCTTAGACATCGAGCCGCAATACCAACATCAATCTGCATTCCCACCATTGGCCCAAAAACCCACCCATAATATGCAGCTGTGGTGCCATTGTCACACATCTCAATGTGCACTAGGTACACAACCAGGGAAGTTGGTGTGAAGTGTGAAGTGAAACTCACACTTCAAACATTTGACATTGAACCCACCTCAGTCCCCTGTTGTTTGGCCCAAGGGTAATCGGTGGGCCAAAGGCCATTGGCCCAGAGAAAATCCAGAGGAGGCACGGTGAATCCCCGGTAGTGACAGTGGGAATGCAACTGGCCCTGCTGCACACTAGCACGCTGTCATTTGGTCCAATAGTGGAAAAGTATCTACTGTGTGTTTCGTCAGATTTCATCTGTCATGCTGGGTTAAACAAAGCCATTTGTCTACATTTCTGTCAAGTAGATTGGCTACCAATTTTTCATTTAAAAACAAGTTACTACTCCCACTGATTTTGTCAAATTCTAGCAAATATTGGAACGAATTTTCTTCAGACTTTTCTCTCCATTTGTGACACTGTTCCAAAGTTGTGCAAAACTTTGTGAGGTTCATGCTTAATAGTTCAAGAGAGAACACATTGTCAATGGGGTAAGAATAATAAACTTGTTTCCCCTTTGAACTAAGCTTATCTTTCTTTAATACATGTGCAAAAAATTATTTAAGCATAAGCCTCACTAAAATAAAGTAAAAATATGTCATCTTGTACAAAGGATATTTAGACATTTTTAACTGTAAAACAAGACAAAAATGGCAAGTAAATTCCTTTTTCAAAATAAAAATGATTTTTTTGCATCAGTGGTATCCCTGGAACCACTAAAATTGATTCACAGCAATTGAAAAAACCACACAAAATCCAACAAAAGTAGAACTCTCTAATTATTCCCTGTCGTCTTCCTAGTAGGCCTAAGCCTTTCATTTTAAGGAACATAGCCATGATGCAATGGTGTGAATATAAAACTGTGCTATTTTCAACCCATCAGTCTGGGTTCATCACACTGCTATGCTTTAAAACATCCGGCCATTTATGGGGAACTGGCAAGTGTAATCTGTGACAGCTACCTTCAGGTTAAGAAAGATCTTGTAAGTCTAAAAATAAATGGAAGACCTTGTCCCATATCCATGGAACCATACAGCATAAGTGGGCTGGTGTCAGTGGTGCGTTTATAGCGGTTTTGGTCCGTAGGGGACTAGGTTTCTCGCTCATAGATCAGTGTAGAACTCAGTCAGGACACAAACGCTTTGACTTGTGTTTATCCATTCAACAGTGAAGAAGCACTTTGGAAGGAATGTGTTCGGGAAGGACTCTGAAGCCATCTGCTCAAAAATGGACTTAGAATCTCAAGTGACACCTAAAGACAGGGAAAGAGACTGAAAAGTGGCATTCAGTTCATGACGTGAGAAAGTAATACATAAAATGTACATTTGTATTGGAACTTAAGTAAAACAAATAATAAACTAAATTGTCACATAATGTAATTTCCATTTACAAACTTGTAAAATTATGCCATGACAAGAATGTAGAGGGATTTCTGAGTTGAGTAATCCTCATTCATAATTTAAAAAAAATCAAACTCACAAAATCTCATCTTATGCACAGTACATAGTGGCATTGTAGGTATAGTATATCCAACTTAAAGAGATAGTACACTCAGTGAAATTTTTTATAATATCATACTGATTTCTGTCATCTCATTTTAGAATGAGATAAACCAACAGTAAAAATAAATCAGTTGATAATACTTACCAACAGTGATGTCACTTCCTGTTGTCAACTGATGATGTCATTAAGAACTGGCTATTATTACATTAATAGTAACATGGATATTGAAAAAAAGACTGACAGAATGAAGGCATGGGAAAAACATTTGAATAAACATTGCATTTCAAACACAACAAATATGTTCCATCATTTCAATTGAACATTTCAGGAGGAAAAGACAAAAAAAAAAAAACCTCTTAAAAATGTCCTACTAAATTACCAATTTTTCATTTTAGAAGGGGACATGGCTAAAATCAAGAGGAGCAATTCCAGGAGCAATAAGTAATACACATGTAGAGACAGTGCACTTACTCACACAAATACAAAACACCATCAGCGTGTGACACTAAAATAATGCAATAAACATTAACTGATAAACAAACCAAAAAAAGAAGAAGAAACATACCTATTCCCATAAAATACCATGACGTGCGATGGGTCATGAAGAGACCTCTTGGAACGCCTGATTATTGCTTTCACCATCATTTTAACAATAGTTTACATTAAAAAGTACATGTATTCTATTGTTAAACCTAATATAAATTTGTATCATTAATTTTACTGTAAAATCTAACTTTTTACATATTTTAACATTTTACCATAAAATTGCATGTATTGTCTTAATAAATATTTAATAATAATACTATATATGTTACCCATTAAAAGGATAATGAAATTCAGTCATTGTTTACTTACCTCTGTTTTGTTATAATTATTTAGTGAAACTGTGGACCAACCATTGACCTCCTGTGTGTGTTCATGATAAGGCATGAGAGCAACAGTTCACGCAGATCCCTCATGACACTGGGGCGTTCAAGCAAAAACTTGTATTGCTTATATAAATACAGGTCCTTCACAGCAATAGTATCAACAGAACACAACACATCTGCACAAAAAACAGAGAACAGAACTTAACATAGATGAAGAATTTATGCATTTCTATGCCCAGCCTTATTTATTTGAAAGGAGTACGCGGAAATCAAACAGAAACATAGAGGAGGCTACAGGCAGCCACAGTCACATTGTATCCTAACCTGACAGCAAACAACACGCAATTAAAGGCATCTATTCTATGGTAAATAGAGTTTTTGTCCTAACCAGCAGTGACGAGTGATGGTACATTCTATAGATCACTTGTTTTCTATTGTTGGCATTGAAAACAAGTAACTCCGTCCACTGTGAACTGGCACTGGTCCAAAAAACAATACATAAATAAAATAAGTATGGGCATAGAAATGCATCAATTCTTCGACTAAAAACTCTTCAGACATGTTTAGTAAGTTCTGTTTTCTGTTTTGAGTGCAGCTGTGTTGTGTTCTGTTGTCACTATCGCTGAGTTGGACCTGTTTTTAGATAAACAAAATGAGTTTTCGCTTGAAAGTGAGGGTGCTGTGTGAACTTTTGCTCTTGTGCCCTATCATGAACGTGCACAGGATAGGAATGGTCGTTCCACAGTTTCACTAAATAATATATTCGGTTTTGGTTTGTTTCTCACAAACGTTATCGTGTGCTTTCATAACAATCATGAGTCTCATGGAATAATTTATTAGAATTCTGAATATTACTTTTGCATTATTTTCAAGCTTGAAGAGGTGGTCACCATAAACTGCCATTGTATGACATCACTGAGCACAACATATTTTCACAATGTCTCCCTTTGTGTTCAGAAAAAGAAAGAAATTCATACAGGGTTATAACAAAACATGAGTGAGTATACAATGCTGGAATTTTCAGTTTTAGGTGAACTATGCCTCTAAGCAATTGTTTTTTTTTAACTATATCATTTTTACATTCTTTACCATTCAAATGACAGAATTTTTTAAAGTCTATCACATAGACAGCTTACAGGTATTACCTTGTTAGAACCCTTTGTCAAATTTGTATAGATTTTTCTCTGTCTATAAAGTTGTACTAGAATTGTCTGATCACAACAATTACGTTCCTTTATAAGATTTGCTTGTGGCATCGAATTTTTCTTCTTCAGGACTAGGAGAGAATAAAGTATGGTATGGCTCTAAAGTACTTCACCTGCAACAAACCATTTACAATCCACCCCCGGGGGCTCAGTGTTATTGACTTCAATTAACTCTCGAGATTGTGAAAATCAAGCTGTGATACGGCAACTTGCAAGAGCGAGCTATTTCAGCACCTCTGAAAAATATCTGCTGACCTCGCAGTCTGTTCTATACCTCTTAGGATTTTTTGGGGTGATTTAGCCATTTACATAATTAAATATAATTGTTTCTCTGGGCATAATTGTGCGCTTCATCCTGCTGTTTATGGATCGAATGTGATTTGAGGGTTATAAAGCTTTTAAATATCCATGCGCACATACACTACAGTGCTTATGGATATTGTATGGATGTAAGAATAGCGCAGTGTGGGCGGAGAAGCATTTTATGCAAAGTATATACTGTCATTTTCATACTCATCTGTTCACTCAGGTCAAGGTATGTTTAAGTTAAAGGAACAGTTCACCCAAAAAAGATGTTGTCATGTTTTACTCTCATTCTGTTCCAGTGCATTAATATTGTCCTTCTTCACAAAGTTTTTTAATGTTTCTGTCTGAAACACAAAATTAGATGTCGTCTGACCATCTTTGGTTTGATGTGGGCCATCATTGGCTGGTTTAAACTCTTTTAAGCAGTGGAGTGATGACAAGCTTTTCATTTTTGGTTGCACTATTCCTGATTATTACTATTTTTTAATTGCAACATCCCATTTGGCAGTAGATTCTGCTCTTGTCTGTTAAAAAAATGCTCAGCAACAACAATGACAATTTGATGTTTACCAAAATAGATGAGTCCCCCAAACTTTTTTTTTCAAAAAGCGAAAGTTCTCAAATGTTTTGGTCCTTATCCTTATTCAGGACAGGAACAAATGCATGTCTTTTCTTATTAAGTCACGCAGCTGAGCTAGTGTTAATATTGTATGATAGTGCACTTCTTTGTCAGCTTCAGAAGGCATTAATGGGGCCGGACTGTGTGTACAACTCTGGGGTAGCCACGAGTATAAACATCTGTCATTTGTTTACATCCTTCTTCCTCTGAATCTTTTCAGTCTTGTTTCTTTCCAAATCGCTGAACTTGTTCCTTATTTCTAAAAAACAACTGATGTCACGCTACTGTACACGGGCACTTCAGCACACTATTTGTACATTTAGAATTTTTGAAATCTCACCCATGTTTTTTACAGGTGAACTACCATATTGGATTTAGGAACTTGTATACCGCAGTGTGTTTAAAAGAAGAACTGTTGACACATAGTGTCTGTTACATGTAAATATAAGCTGAAGTACTGTGTCAATAAAATAGATTAAAATTTTTTTTAATTTTATGTATATATATGTATATACACACACACACAGTATTTATATTACAAATGTTATATTTTAAAAAATCAAAAAAGAAATAATCGAGGGAAGGTATATACTGTCTTATATTTTTAAAAAAAGGTGTCTAAAAGTTATCTTTGGATAATTTTTCATCAAAAAATATTTTTTCGTAGCTCATTTTAAATGATCCTGTGGTGACAGATGATTCCTTAAAAGTACAAATATTCATTCATATTTATTTATTTATTATTTTGTGGTTCTCGGTTACCTACCCTAACTATAACTATAGGCCAAGGATTTCAAAGTTAAAAGTGATTTATGCCAACATAGTTATGTATATATGTTCTGCAGACAAATATTTTCAATTTCTTTAATTGTATAACTGGCCATTTTACAAGACAACTGATTTCCTGCATACTGGTGTTAGAGCTATGGCTTTCTGATTTCACTCCAATGTCTTTCTTCTCACATATTTATTTTTTTTTTTATTCAAATCATAATTTCATGATTTTATATTTCTTAAATTGTTAATTAGCCATGCAATATGTGTGATAATGTAATAAAGCAGGTCATTAACACAAAATAAACTCCTTCAGGACGATGCAAGACCTTCCTGTCACCTCACCAGGGGTTATTTTGCAACATTGACCAGCTGGCTGTACATTATCTCTTGCATATTTGCATGTCTACATGCAAATATACATGATCAACTTGAATTATGGACATAATATTTAGTGGAAAACCTGCTTCAGATCTTTCTGGGAGGCAAAAGGCCTGTAACTCCAGATGTTTAATCTAAAATGTCATCTTAGTGCTGTTATCTTTGCACATCTGCAAGCCAGATTTGGACCATTTTTAAGGCTGTTCTAAACCGCCTCCCTTTTCCTCCATTAAAACTTTATAGCAAAATATTGGACTAATTACAGCTGTTATAATGCAAAAAAAAACATAATGAACTCCTGCTTTTAAAACGTAGAAGCATGTATATTGACTCCAGACTACTAGATAGATAGAAATATAGATAGATATATAAATAAATGATGGATGGATGGACTAACAGACAGACAGACAGACAGACAGACAGACAGACAGACAGACAGACAGATAGATATATAGATAGATAGATAGATAGATAGATAGATAGATAGATAGATAGATAGATAGATAGATAGATAGATAGATAGATAGATAGATAGATAGATAGAAAGACAGACGGACAGATGGACATATAAATAGATATATAAATAGATGGATGGATGGATGGACTAAATGACATACAGACAGACAGACAGACAGACAGACAGACAGACAGATATATAGATAGATAGATAGATAGATAGATAGATAGATAGATAGATAGATAGATAGATAGATAGATAGATAGATAGATAGATAGATAGATAGAAAGACAGACGGACAGATGGACATATAAATAGATATATAAATAGATGGATGGATGGATGGACTAAATGACATACAGACAGACAGACAGACGGACGGATGAATGCATGGACAGCTGAACGGATGGACAGACCGACAGAAGGGCAATAAACATAATGAACTCCTGCTTTTAAAACACAGAAGCATGTATATTGACACCAGACTACAAGATAGATAGATAGATAGATAGATAGATAGATAGATAGATAGATAGATAGATAGATAGATAGATAGATAGATAGATAGATAGATAGATAGATAGATAAAGAGAGACAGACAGACAGACAGAAAGATGGACGGATAGATGGACAAAGAATGGATAGATGGACAGATGGACTGAAGGGCGGACATATGGATGGATGGATGGATGGATGGATGGACTAACAGACAGACAGAAGGGCAATAAACATAATGAACTCCTGCTTTTAAAACTTAGAAGCATGTATATTGACTCCAGACTACTAGATAGATAGATAGATAGATAGATAGATAGACAGGCAGACAGACAGACGCGCAGGCAGACGGATGGATGGATGGATGGGCAGAAATACAGATAGATATATAAATAAATGATGGATGGATGGACTAACAGACAGACAGACAGACAGACAGACATATAAAATAGATGGATAGTTAGAAAGACAGACATACAGACAGACGGACGGACGGGCAGGCAGATGGATGGAAGGGCGGACATATAGATAGATATATAAATAGATGGATGGATGGAAGAAATGACAGACAGACAGACAGACAGACAGAAGATAGATAGATAGATAGATAGATAGATAGATAGATAGATAGATAGATAGATAGATAGATAGATAGATAGATAGATAGATAGATAGATAGAAAGAAATGGATGGACTAAGACAGACAGACAGAGATAAATAGATAGTTAGAAAGACAGACAGTCAGACAAACAGACAGACAGACAGACGGACAGGCGGGCAGGCAGATGGATGGAAGGGCGGACATATAGATAGATATATAAATAGATGGATGGATGGACAAAAAGACAGACAGACAGAAAGATAGATAGATAGATAGATAGATAGATAGATAGATAGAAATGGATGGACTAAGACAGACAGACAGACAGTCAGACAAACAGACAGACAGACAGACGGACAGGCGGGCAGGCTGATGGATGGAAGGGCGGACATATAGATAGATATATAGATGGATGGATGGACTAACAGACAGATAGATAGATAGACAGACAGACAGACAGACATATACTAGATAGATATTTACTGTAGATAGATAGATGGATGGATGGATGGATGGATGGATGGATGGATGGATGGATGGATGGATGGATGGACGGACAGATGCTTCTTGCTAATAACAGCCAGAATATTTGCAAGTGTTGTGATCTTGTTGTTTTTGTGATTTCAGTGTGTGTGCATCAAAACAACCTGACTTTTTTTTTTGGTTTCTCTCCGACTGTGAACCTGACAAATTGCTTAACCACCCACATTTTTGGCATAGTTCACCTTTCCACCACCTCTTCACTACATACAGAAATAAAAAAATAAAAATATTCATCTAAGAGAATCTAACAGAGTCCATTCAAATCTTTTTGTTAGAGCACATTTTTAATATTGTTCCTATAATGAATCATAGTTTCATTCCTGGGGTTGTCCTCTTAATGCTAAAACTCTGCCTTGGGAAATTCTGTCGCCCTTGTACAAAAAATACCTTCTCAGTGAGGTAAGCCGCCGCCTTGAGGTGGAAATTACCTTTTTATGTTGTTTTTGAAGCTGACAAAGTTTGCCCTTGACAGCTAACACTTAAGCGGGTAACTTGAGCATTTGACGTGAATGCCAGACGTGCTGTGTTGTTTGCTAAAATTGTGACAGCATTTATATTGAAAGGCAATGAGCTTGGTGAGACGGGGGAGCGTGTACTGCCATTCAGGCACTAGTTTCTGTCAGGATGTTGGGGGAAGACCACTGTCACGAAGACCTGTGTTGTCCTGCGAGACAGGTGGAGACGATACCATTGAAGGCCATTAAAAATATCGCCAGTGACAGGCCTCTACCACAGGAAGTCATTAGCAGATGGTGGCTAATGATAACTGGGTGTAAAATTGCGTTGCAATTGTGGCTCTGGAACACTGAGATATACTCTTGTATTTTTAAAAAACAGAGTTAGATGGTAAGAGAGAGATATGAAATGAAGCTCTTTAGAGACATCTCTATCTCTAGTACCTAAAGTGAATTGAAATGGGTTAAATTTTAAAATCAACCAATGCACATGTACGTTCAAATTGCCTTTATGCTTCATTTGATGCAGCTTAATGGGTTTATACTGGATAAACAAACATGAGTGATCACACTATAAATTTGCAACAATTTAGAAAGTTTTGCTGCTGAAATCAGTCTTTCCACAGGGTGGCGCCAAAAGCAAGTTGTATTTTCAGTTTTAAATGATGTAACATAGTCAACAAGAATGCATGTTTTATTAACTCTATACCCAAACTCCAGCTCTAAATCTAAACATCAGTTGAGTAAAAATGTCATTTTTGAATGAAAAGGTGTCCTCTGAAATGCACTTACCATTATTTATGTGAAGTCAAATACTTTGTGGTTCTTAGGGGTAGAGCTAGAGGAAAATGTATTCATGTGTGAATTGATGCAAACAGGTCTGATTGGGCATGACTCTTGTCTGTAATCTGGCTGATTGGGGTTTATTTCAGGGTACGTGAACTTTCGGAAGCAACATGTCGATTACTTGTGTGATCATGTCTTGACTTGTTTTCATACGTGGAACACAAAAGGAGATTTGTGTATTATACGTATCACAACTTTAACGGAATGTTGTTATGTAACATTGGTTTTGCCTAACATGGATAACAACTCCCCTTATCCATCGTAACTTCACTCATTATTTTTTTGCTTTATTTAACTCTGAGAATGTGAAAAAAGAGGTCAGAATTGCCACTGTAATGGACACAGTCATTACAAACTAGTATGTATGCAATATCCAATGGCCCAGTGATATTCTGACCAGCTATGAGGGCAAGATGATAGCTTTTGGCAGATCACAACACGGTTCACTTGAGTGCCATTTCAAATGCATGCCAATTCATGCTACCATAAAAATGACCTTTTTGATGAAAATCTCAAATCTATCTTATCTAGCTATCTGCGGTGTGAAGGCATCCAAGGCTTTGTTTTGACAGGCAGAAAAAACATGATTTTTAGACATAAACTATTTGAATCAGTTACTAAACTCATGTAATGAAAACCAATATTTACAAGCCCAATCCAAACCGCATTCTATATGTGCTGTGAATTCCAATTAAAATGTTATTTATTTATTAATTACTTGAATATTTTTGAGTCTGAACGTTCAGATCAGTTTTCAAGTAGTTTCTTTTGGAGTGTTGGGTACGTTACTCAAAAAGTAATCCACTAGAGATTACTAATTACTTCTCTAAAAATTGTAATCAGATACATTTTTTGATTAATTTGTGCTAATTACTAAATGTGCGTATACTTTGGTCTTAAGATGCAGGTTATCCTGTTGAAATAATGTGCGTAACAGTGGCGCAACTGTTTAATGAAAATTGTTCTGCATGAACAAACAGATTTCATAACTTGCAAGAGGTCATTCTGAAGGATTGGATTAAAAAACAAAACAAAAAAAACAAATCTGATTTATATGCATTGGGAACAAAGACACCAATATAACACAGCTGATGCTCATTTTCCAACTGCACACGTCCAAATTTACAGCTCCTTGCTTTGTCATCCACATTCACCATCAGAGGCCAGCAAATAAAGCAATGCGTAGGCATCTTAAAGTGTCCAGCACTTGACACAGAAGCCAAATTAATCTGCAAGAGAGACATGAATTGTGACATTGACTGTCCACTAGGTTTTTAGACGGGATAAATTTAGATTCGCATGAGGGACTGACGCTCACACACACATACACACACTTTCACACACCCACATATACATACATAGCAACCTCTACACTCAACATTGGCCATGCTCTCTTATTTCACTGTATTCTAGTACAGCCACGCCACAAATTTGACTTTTCCACTTGAATGATTGCTCTAATAGTCAGCCGTTCGCACTCCTGCACATGAGAGCTAAAACCTTGTAATTCCCATATTGCTTGTTAGAAATAATCTGAAAAGACTCAGAGAAATATTCTGGGCATCATGTTATAGAGAAAGTAATGGATAAATAAGTTGTTATGAAAAGTCTACAGAAAAATTATCTTTATGAACGCTAAGTCAAAACGATGTTTTCTTGCAACGAGCTGGCTATTGATTCAATTATTCAAAAACATCTAATAAAAAAATACAAAATCAGCCAGTGAGAAATGTATTTTGTCATTTCGAATCACTTTAAAAACATACAAGGATGAACGTTAGCATGGGATTTTTCTTTAACCTGAACAAATCCTTAAGAAATATCTTAACGTTTATAATGCGGATTGTTCCTGTCCTGGATGTTGATTGATCAATATGGCGTTTCAATAGTGCTAAAATACACAATATAATAACAGCCACAATGTAAAACACCTGTTTGTCATGCCTTTACATTACTTGGACCATAAAAGGCAGGGTTGGGAGGGTTACTTTTAAAAAGTATTCCACTACAGATTACAGATTACATGCTGTAAAATGTAATTTGTAATGTATTCTGTGTATTACTCAAGGTCAGTAACGTAATCTAAATACTTTTGATTACTTCTTCAGCACTGGCAAATTAGTTCACTTGTTTCGACAATAAACAAGTAAATAAAGTAAGAAAATACACTTAAATAAATGTACCTTTATTTGACTTTATTTTTAGATATTTAAAAAAAAAACGAAACTAAATGTTCACATTACAATTTACACAAGGTTAACTACTTTTTCTATATGATGTAAAAGGCTACATTGATTAGTATTTTTGTAAAAATACCCTAAGCACAATAAAAACATTGGCAAGGCATTTAATCGTGCATTTATTGGATTTATGTTTTAACAGTTTTTTGTTAAGCTGTAGAAACATGATGTAGCCTCTCTATTAAGCTCCCAGGGGAAAATTCCTCAATGACATCACATCAATGCTGTTCAAACGGTCCTTGGATCGCATTATTTATATGCAGAAATGTTTTCCAACTGAATAGTCTAGATATGAAATTAAACAAATTATATTAAATGCAAAGTAATCACTTCAGTAATCAAAATACTTTTTGAATGTAACTGTACTCTGATTAACAACGTATTGTAGTGGAATACAGTTACTAATCTTTATTATTTGAAATACGTAGTACCGTTACATGTATTTAGTTACTCCCCAACCTTGATAATAGGTAGCTGCAGGGACGGATTACCGACCTGCCCCTTGACTACCAGGGGGCCCTTGATTGCCCAGGGGTGCCCTGGGCTTTAAGGCTGCGCAATCTAGTTTGGTGACACACCCCCTACACACACACACACACACACACACACACGCACACTTGAAAACCCTTTTGGCCATGAACAACGAACGCCATTTTTTGTAATACCTCTATGGAGAACTTGCCAATACAGATACAAGCATTATTTAAACCTCAAAAGCCTGTGCATGGTGAGTTCACTGTGAAGAATTGTAGAATCCTTCATTGAGTACATAAAAAAAAAACTCTATTCCTTTTTTCCTCAGCAAAGCTTTATCACATAACCACATAACCACATTTATAAAGAATACAAATGTAAAAAAATATACTGTGCCTTCAGAAAGCCTATTGAATGTGAGGTATTTACACTAATATACAGTTGCCTGTGCTTCACTATGTTCTATCACATCACAGTAATCATTGACCTGGATTTGACATGGCATGGACATGTGTGCACGCTCATCATTTTCATCACATTATCTGTACTTACCACATCATTTACCTTTTCATGCTGAAATGTGTCATTTTCTTTGATGTACAATCCTTCACAGCATACTGTCAATGTCATGCGATGTTGGAATGCCGATGTGTTATCATCTAACATTTTAGTTCTGCTATCTATTGGTGTGAGGGATCCCTTAGGGCTTGTTTCTTTTGTTGTGTGCTAAAAGGCAGCTGCCAGTAGCCCTTCCGGTTAAACACCTGTGTAACATAATGCTCTGTGCGGGTCACAAAAAGATTTCACTCAGATTTACAGATGGTCTGTGCTTTGAGAAATTTTAACATGGATGTCCCAATTGAAGCAAAACATTTTAAGAGGCTAGTTTTAGCTTTGAAAAATACTGAATATGTTCAGAATGGACAAGTGCCATCTTCTATCAGACATTTTGGCATCGGCTCCAGCGTGTTTTCTTCCCTTGTGGCACGACCGGAAGCGTGTTACGTCAGAAGTATGGGAGAGCAAGGTTTGGATCCCGTGTTGAAATCAGGAAGTAATCGCATTGGCATGATCAGTGGTTGAGGTGTTGCATTTTAACATAAAATTTTTACTCCACTGGTGGTTAGGTTTAGGTTTGGGGTTTGGTTGGGGTGTACAGCATTCCTCTTCACTGTATTACAGCCTGTAAAACTTGAATACGTCTTACTTCACAGCTCGCTTTTTGCACCCCTCTGTGGACATTTCACCCGCTCACACGTGCCCATATGACAAACTTTTATTACCGTTTTGGCCACTAGGGGCAGGGTTTCAAATTTCGGTAAGCACAGAGCGATTTTGGCTAATGAAAAGTCAACCTACTGTATCCAATTTTACTGTGAGATCTGTCTGCTACTGTTCCTGCATACTGCACAGTTTACTTTGTAATTTACTTTTCTTTTCTTTTTTTTAAATAGCATGCAAAACAGGCAAATTCTGATTTGCATCCTATTTGACTACTTTTACTCTGTCTGTCCTTCTATATAGTAACTATATAGATATGGATGGAAGTATGTGATTCCAAACTAAGCATCCTGGTCTCATAGAAACCCGTTAGTATACTGACATTTTTGCTAAATTACTTTTTAATCTTTTTGTGGCTCGTTGTACATATAGCGACAGTTTCCTGGTAAAAGTGACACTAGAGGTGCTAATAAAACAACAATGATTTTTAATTCCATTAACACAAATCAAAAGTAAAACTTAGTTTCTCATTATCTTTTATTTATTCTTTCATTCTTTTAACATCTACTTTATTTAATTCATAAGTGGAGAGAGAACGGGACATTATAGGTACATTTTGCCAGATACAGGGTGAATTCAAATTCTTATCCCCTACTCACTCCGAAAGGCAGAGCCCTGTGAAAGGACCTTTCATGGAGGTATTTAGTTGTTCACTTTCTTTTTGAAATGACACTTAGTGTAACATCCCCTTCCTGCAGTGCCCTCCAAGAGCACAAAAATGATGTCTGGAATTCGCTCTCAAACTTGCATTGGCTTGCTTAACAAGTCTCTATGAGTCTGAGCTTATGTGCTAACTACTAGCCTATGGTGCCAATGTGTCTGATCTATATTTATTTTTTAAGGTCACAATGGAAACGTAAACAGTGTGTTAATCTTTGAAGAACCCTTCTAAAGATGCACCTACTTTGGGACACTGTCCAAATGTATTTCGCCACACTCTTTGGATCAACAATAGAATTTGCCCTGTAGCGAGATCCCAACAGAGGCGAGGGCACACTCCAGGAACAAAAAAGATAAGGGGCAGAAATCACATTCATGTTTTCATGCAAGTTCCACCCTGTCAAGCTTCCATAATTGTGTTGTGTTTGTATTGGAAACTAAGAGCAAAGGCTATTGTAAGTTTACAGTTGTAACAAAACAGGAATTTTGACATTCAAGATCACTGACACTCTATGCCTTAATCCTGAGATTATCCCTGCCAGCATCATGGATAAATTGACATTTTGGGAAGTATAGCAGAAAAAAATCCAGGGAAGTACGAACTGTATAAAAGAAGCATAGTCAGGACAATGGATCAAGACAGAGTTGGAGGAAATTATAAGTGACATGAGAATCGGAAGAAGTGAGTCTGTAAAGTCACTACAAGTGCATTGGATGATTGCATAATATGCAAGAGAAATTGAGCGCCCCCTTTCCTAAACTTTCAAAAGACCACATTAGGCCATCTAATCTAGAAAAGGAAGACTAGTGCTCGTTTTGGAGGTGCAGTGAAGCAGCTAAAAATAGCCCCAGGGTTGGTCAGGCAGATATTGTGAGAGGGCCAAATAAAGAGAGGATTTGAGAGTGACTTTGGAGTCCAGAGCTGATCTTAAAGTAAGACTAACAGACCAGTCTAACACAGGAACTCAAAAGAGGTGGGTGACAGTGCAGAGTTCATGCAAGATCCCTGAAGCTTGTGCACACTTGCCCTTTACATCTGGGGAATTCTGAAGTTAACATAGGTTAAAGGTCATTGGACTTCATTGCTGACCCTTTAGGGTTTCAAAGTGCAACTCGTTATTCTGTCAAACCTGATTGAGAGAGCTCCTTTATTTTACTCCTTTATTCAATTAGCATTGCCAATACATTGGGTTAGGAATTTGAAGAACCCCTAACCCTAAGGATGCATCCAATAAGGTGCCTTCAGAACTGTTCTCAGACCAGTTTTCTTAAGAGTTCTATTTATTCAAAGATGTTGTCGGTTAAGTCATTAATTTATTGGTCAGAAAGGCAGCAAGTCAGCTGCCCAGGCTTTTGGATGCAGCCTATGTATTAAACTTTGGCAACTAACTTCCACACTGTTTGTGTTATGGACATAGATGATACCTCATTGAGAGGAGAGGTGTGCTATTACTTTTCTAAGCTATATGATTTACAGTTTTTAGCTGGTAGATGATAAAACATACACAAGAATCCCATAGACGTTCATGAACAGTTCCAGATAGAATATCTGATTTGTCATCTTGTTCCATTATTCTGACACGAAGGGAACACATAATTATTGTTGGCACATAACTCGTCCTGCACTACTATGAATGATTTTCACCAATCTGGACAATAAAACAGACTTGCAATTTAGGAGGGTCCCAAGCCAAATCTAGAGAACAAAATATCATAAAGATTTGAAGGTGGACTACTTTGACTAGGGTCAGTAAGCAACCAACTAGCAACCCAAAACATAAAAGCAACAACCCTGGAACACCTTGAGAACAACATAGGATAGCCCTCCCTTACAAAAATCGAGAGTTCATGGTAAATTTGCTGCAAATTCACCACTGATTATTTTCACATGCAAATGAGCTTTGCAGCAAACTTGAGGCAAATTGTCCATTGTTGCCAATGGTTTGCTATAGGTTCACCGCTACCAGTGAAGGGCTGTAAAATTCTGGAAAACATGTGTGGTGAATCACAAGCACATTTGCATGTGAAAATAACGAGTGCCAAATGTTCAGCAAATTTGTGTCTAGTTCACCAGAACTCTATATTTTTTGTAAGGGTTGGCAACCACACACAACACCCTAACATCATGGTAGAGATATTAGACAGACATCACCACTCACATTTACTTGTGAAAATGTAAAGATCTAGTTTTAATGCCATTTTATATTCATAATATGCAAGTACAGATCACAAAATGTGCCATACCATGTAGTAAAAGCATAGGGCAGCAGTGGTTCATAGTCTAAGTTGAGCAATGAATTCATAAATAAGTTGGCTTCTGCCAAGGGGTTAGGACATGCCACACCTTTTTGCATCCCAGAGGCAAACAAGAACTGCAGATGACTGTTAACATGTCAAGCTAATGTTAAAACATGCTCCCTGCAAAAAGAACTGCATCAATTAAATTCATAAGATGGCACATCTAGAGTGGGAACTCATCAAATCTCTCAGGGGGTACGAGATACAATCTGTTAGTTACACATGACCTTGAATACTAATGTATCTAATGGATAGAGCAAGAACAAGTGGTGCAGTTATGTGTGTGTCTTGCGGTGAGTTTTGTACAGGCAAGCAACACTTCACATTTTATTTAGAAAATGTACAAATCCATTTTTCTCTTTATGCATCTACTCAGGTATATTGGGAAGAAAAGTATTATGGATGTGTGGGTCAAATTAGCCTTATGCTAATATGCAATAGCTTCATGTAATGTTTTAGATGTCTTTTTTGGAGGTCTATTAGGATTGTCTGTAGACAATATAGGACAAATAGGTTAGCAAGGACAACATTTAAGGACAGTTATTTGATACAGAGATTGCACAAAGTGTTGTCGAAAAAGCTAATGGCTATTGTTTGGGATCTGCTCGTTAGGCGGATGCTACTTGACAAATTCCTGTCTGGAGAGGTCAAGGGTAAGGACTATGATATTTGGGAGGAAAGAGATTCTCAGTTGGCTCAGGCCAATGTAGAAGAACTGGTGAGAAATCTATCATACACTTGAGGGGTAGCCCAAAACTAGTCTGTTATGACAGGAAAGAATATCACAGCAGGCATTTGATGACTTGCCCCTTACGCAGTCAAACTAGTCTGTCACGTTGTCAGTGTATGAAAACATGGAGCAAATTAGCCACAAGGAATACATACTGTATTCTCATAACTCATGATAAACTGAAAATTATATGCAAATTAAAAAAATGGAGTAGCGTACTTACTAATTATTGCTCGCTGTGTAATATATTATTTTTTTTGAATCAGTGTTTTTGTCTTGGTTTCCCTTAAAAATATAATTAAAACATTACATATTTACTTGAGAATGAAAATGATCTAAAATAACTTTTTTAAGAGAAATTAGACAAGAAATTAGACTCAAGATGGCGCCGAGTATGGCTGCTGCGTTGCGAGCTCCGTTACAACACTGCGGTTTATTGTTTGTTTTGTTTACAGTTCTTTGTTTTTTTGTCTTGGATGTTGTCTGCCTTATTGTTTACTGACAGACAAACGCTTTTGGACATTAGTTCTACAATCACACATCGAAAACCGGACTTCAAATTCCTTAATGCCGACCCGCTGTTTACAAACACGCCGGCGGAGCCCTTTGTCTGTGCTGCTCGGCCGCTGAAACGCAGAAGGAAAAGAGGAAAATGAGCCGGCGTTCTCATCAGAGTAAGACGTCGTGCAAATCGACTCCCGCTACCCAGTATACTACTGGCAAATGTTCAGTCTCTGGACAACAAACTCTGCGAGCTGAGAGCGCGGATCTCTTTCCAACGAGAGACGAGGGACTGCTGCGCTATGTGCCTTACAGAAACCTGGCTGTCTCACGGAGATTCCAGACTCGCCATCGAAATCACGGGCTTTTCCGTGCACCGAGCGGACAGAGCTTAAAGACCTCTCTGGTAAAAAGCAGAGGTGGTGGTGTATGTTTTATGATCAACAAATCATGGTGTGATCAGAGGAACGCACATTTCATCAAGTCTTTTTGCTCTCCTGATCTGGAATATCTCATGCTTCTGTGTCGACCATTCTGGCTGCCGAGGGAATTCACAGCGTTATCATCACAGCTGTGTACATCCCCCGCAGTTTCGACACAGACCGGGCACTCAGGGAACTGTATGGGTGTATAAGTGAGCAGGAAACCGCAAGCACCCTGAGGCTGCGCTCATTGTTGCCGGGACTTTAACAAAGCCAACTTCAAAGCAATCGCCCCAAAATACCACCAACACATAAAGTTCAACACACGAGGGGACCGGGTTTTGGATCATTGTTACTCTCCCTTCCGGAAGGCTACAAATCCCTCCCCGCCCCCATTTGGCAATCGGACCATTCTTCCGTTCTGCTTCTGCCCGCTTACAGGCAGAAACTGAAACAGGAAGCACCCACCCTCAGAACGATCCAGTGCTGGTCGGACCAATCAGACTCTGCGCTACAAGACTGTTTTGATCACGCTGACTGGGAGATGTTCCGTCCACCTCTGATGACGACTATCGAGGTTTACGCTGACAGCGTAACGTGTTTCATCAGGAAGTGCGAGAGGACGCTTGTTCGACCAAAACTATACGGATATACCCCAACCAGAAACCATGGGTTAACGGCGATGTTCAGCTGCACTCACTGCGCGGACCTCCGCTTTAATTCTCCTAACACGGAGGAGCGTAAACAAGCAGGTTATGCCCTCCGTAACACTATCAGTGCAGCTAAACGCCAGTACAGGCACAAACTTGAAAGTCAGTTCAACACCACTGACTCCAGAAGTATGTGGCAGGGAATTAACACAATCACGGACTACAAGCAGAATAAAGTCTCCGCCATGAACACCGCTGCATCTCTCCCGACGAACTTAACACATTTTATGCTCGCTTTGAGGACAGTAACACCGCCTCGCGAGAGTGCACTCGCGACTGACGCTACAGAGGTTGATTCACTCTCCGTCTCTGTTGTGGATGTAACCCGATCATTCCGACGGGTGAACATCCGTAAAGCCGCGGGTCCAGACGGCATTCCGGCCGCGTCATCAGAGCGCGCGCGAATCAACTGGCTGGTGTTTTTACGGACATTTTCAATCTGTCCCTCTCCCTGTCTGTAGTCCCCACATGCTTCAAAACATCAACCACTGTGCCTGTACCGAAGCAAGCTATAATCACATGCTTAAATGACTGGCGTCCTGTTGCTCTGACCCCCATCATCAGCAAATGCTTCGAGAGGTTAATCAGAGATCACATCTGCTCTGTTCTGCCCCCTCTTTGGACCCATTGCAGTTTGCCTACCGCAACAACCGCTCCACTGATGATGCCATTGCATCTACAATACACACTGCTCTCTCCCACCTGGAAAAAAGGAACACATATGTGAGAATGCTGTTTGTAGACTACAGCTCAGCATTCAACACCATAGTGCCCTCCAAGCTTGATGAGAAACTCCGGGCTCTGGGCTTAAACAGCTCGCTGTGCAGCTGGATCCTGGATTTCCTGTCAGGCAGACGTCAGGTGGTTAGAATGGGCAGCAACACCTCCTCATCACTGACCCTCAACACTGGAGCCCCGCAGGGCTGTGTTCTCAGCCCACTCCTGTATTCCCTGTACACACATGACTGTGTGGCAACACATAGCTCCAATGCCATCATTAAGTTTGCTGACGATACGACGGTGGTAGGTCTGATCACTGACAATGATGAAAGAGCCTACAGAGAGGAGGTGCACACTCTGACACGCTGGTGTCAGGAGCACAACCTCTCCTCAACGCCAGTAAAACCAAGGAGCTTGTTGTGGACTTCAGGAAGAAAGACAGAGTACACAGCCCCATCACCATCAATGGAGCACCGGTGGAGAGAGTCAGCAGCTTCAAGTTCCTCGGTGTCCACATTACTGAGGAACTCACATGGTCCGGTCCACACTGAGGCCGAGTAGAAGAAGGCTCACCAGCGCCTCTTCTTCCTGAGACGGCTGAGGAAGTTTGGAATGAACCAACACATCCTCACACGGTTCTACACCAGTACTGTAGAGAGCATCCTGACTGGCTGCATCACCGCCTGGTACGGCAATAGCACCGCAAGCACAACTGCAAAGCCCTGCAAAGGGTGGTGCGAACTGCCAGGAACATCATCGGAGGTGAGCTTCCTCCCTCCAGGACATATACACCAGGCGGTGTGTGAAAAAAGCTCGGAGGATCATCAGAGACTCCAGTCACCCAAGTCATGGGCTGTTCTCACTGCTATCATCAGGCAGGCGGTATCGCAGCATCAGGACCCGCACCAGCCTGACTACATGATAGCTTTTTCCCCAAGCAATCAGACTGTTGAACTCTTGATCTATCAGGATCAATAATTAGCACTGCACTTTATTCAGCTATAATCTCACACTGGACTGTCAACATATTCTCCTCAATACAACTGCTATATATATATATACACATATATATTTCATATACTCCCACTTATTGTATTGTATTGTATATTCTGTTCTATATTCTGCATTGTATATAATTATTGTGTTGTGTAAGTATGTGTACATCTGATTTGTAAATTGTTTTGTGTAAGTATGTGTACATTTGATATGTAAATTGTTTTGTGTAAGTATGTTGTTTATTGTAATTGGTATATGTCTCGGCCACTGTCATGACTGCTATGTTGCTCGAACTGCACACAAGAATTTCACCTACTGTTGCACTTGTGTACATGGTAGTGTGACAATAAAGTGATTTGATTTGATTTGATTTGAAAATGTGGTTATGGCTTATGCTTAAATAATAATAAAAACTATATATTTGTTCGCCTTAAATGCATTTTTCTTACTGTATTTGTTTATTTCTTCTTTTTTTTTTTAAGCATTTTTTTGTCCCCAAATACAAGACTTAAGGCCGGAACATACTCAATGGAAGCACGTGAACGCAGATGTTTCTAGCTACACAAGCTTGACTATGTGCATTGTTGCTTTCCAAAATGTGTCAGACTGCAATCCTTAATGCTGCCACAAGGGACACTGTTGTGGACATAAGTTTGAACTGTGCCCTTCTATGGTGAGCAGGGCTGGACTGGTAATCTGGTATACCGGGTGTTTTCCCGGTGGGCCGACGCCCTATGGGGACAATCAGGGGCGGACTGGCCATTGGGAGAACCGAGCGGGCCAGTGCGAAACGTGCCGAATGGGCCGCGATAAGCAAAAATGTGCCGCCACGTTATGCAGAACGGACAACTAAATGGCGACGCAATATGCAGAAAAGTACAGCCCCACCGCTCAACTGTTGGGCCAGTTGCCATGTAAAATCCAGCACCGATTTCTCTTCCCAGTCCAGCCCTGATGGTGAGTATTCTTGTTCAAGTCATGGTGGAGCAAAGTTTTAAAGAAAATATTGCTGAAGTAAGGTAAAGTCAATAAATATATTTATAGCAACTTACCTAAATAATAACACTTCTGGTTTTATGGCACAAACTTTTGAATATATCTCTTTGACCCCTCAAGGAATACGTTTTGTTACCTCCACAGTAAGGCAAGAACGCACGCGCAACGGACCGCGCATTGGCAATGCGTTGGTCATGGACTAGCATATGCTTATGCGTACCTGTGTGAATTATGTTTCTAGCCGATATATGTTAGGTTATTTTGCTTGCTGAATAAATGTATCTTGTTTTTAGGATCAGAAGTGGAGGTAACTGAGACTTGTTCTCTGCCACCTGGATTGAGATGAGTACCCGTGCCACCATCTGGACCTGCAAAGTAGTGGGAATTGGGCATTCCAAATTGGGGAGAAATGGGAATAAAATAAATAAAAAATGACAGTGTATAGCGGGCTTTAGTGTGCTACATTTTTGTCACATGACCTCGTCACGTTGCATGCGAGTGGTATCAAGTTATCGTTTTAAAAATTACAGACGTTATATTGTATTTTTTGAATGTTTTGTGTAAAAAAAATTTTTTTTTTAAAAAAAGACACAAAGAAACGTTTTGTTTATTAACTTTTGCCAGTCTGATCAAATAATATGTCAGAAAAGTGATGTTAAAAATGTAGACTATTTATTAACTGATGTGTTGGTCAAGCTGAAAATGAAAGGCTAGGTTAAGCACACTGCATTATGGGTAGTGAGATAAGAGTAGTATTTTACTATGCTATTCCGAACATTGCCCAAGTCGCAAGAAACAGTTGTTTGTCCTTTTATTGCCTCAGGAGATGAGTGGACAGTGGTCGCCAGTTCATCATCAATGGGACGAAAAACAGACTTCAAGGGTTGTTTATTGCAGTACTGCAAAGCTGCTTGCCAAAAGATGTTTTGATCATCATGCAATCTCTAAAAGTATGCACAGAACCAGTTACAACATGGCATTGCGTGACTTAACCTCTGAATGCTGTCATTGAGAGGGGAGAACTGAAGTTATATGTTGGCAAGAAATTAATTGTTTAATGACTTTATTCTTGGACTCGTCTTTGACTGACAAGTGACATAATTCTGAGAGAGTCGGATGAGGGCTGTGATATATGGGTCACCATTCTCAGAATTGCTACAGAAAAACAAGCTATTTGAGGGAAAGACAGAAATGTGGGAATGTACTGTAGGAAGTGTTGATCCGCTGTTACATAACTTTATAATTAAATGTAAATCACTACTGGAATAAACCTGTCTGGACTCTATGTGCAAACAGACTTATGTGTTATAAATACAGGGGTCATGTCACTGAATTTCAATAAATATACTTAAAGGTGAAGTGTCAATTTCTGTGGCAATTCCAAATGGAATTTGGAAAATATTGACAGTTTTCAAACTGATTTTCCAAAGCTTTCCACTGTCTGCCATTGACTGGACAAACCAGATAGACCCGCCCCAAACTCATGCCATTGGTTGAGCCAATGTTTTGAAAATGCCACAGGGGCACAGCGTTTCTACTTTTTGGGGAAATAAACTTACACATCACTTACAATTGGCATATTGAGCTGGGATAGGAGAAATTATTGTAATAAAAAATTATACACATCGATTTAAGGCTTTATGCATCTTGTGAATGTTGCCTTATTTAAGGAATATTAATTAAAATTATTATTATTATAAAGGTTTATCCATTTTGCATTCATTTTATTTCATTTTACTTCAGTACTTTATTAAAATGTATATGTATGTGTATATATATATATATATATATATATATATATATATATATATATATATATATATATATATATATATATATATATATATACATTTATAGGCATAATGCACTTTTTGTAGTTTAAAAAATAAATAAAAATATACATATATATATATATATATATATATATATATATATATATATATATATATGTATATTTTTATTTTTATTATTATTTATTTTTTAAACTACAAAAATTGCATTATGCCTACTGAGCTAAAACAAAATGGCCACACTCAGTTATTTACATATTGCTTCAGTTTACAATAAAAAATGTATACATGAGTATTAAAGATTATGTGGATTAGCTGGCAAAATACAGACAGACACATTTATTATCCGTAATGTACATCATAAGTGCATACATGCTGAGTTAGTTACACAACATCTTCCCAAAGGAGTAGAAATATTGCTATACCATGTATGTAGTGAATTACATCTAGAGCTCACAGTAATTCCTAACCCTAAGAGAAGCAGTTTATTCCTCTTAAGACATTTACATTCTGCTCTGTGCTTGTAGAGAGAACAGTTAAGTTGCTGTGTCTCTAACAAGTTGACGTAATATAAACATCTTCTGTATAAGATGTTTAAATGGCTCTTCTGTGAAACGTAAATATATGTAGTATCTAAGAAAGGATTACATAAGACACTTGAATGCACTTAAAGGTATAGTACACCCAAAATGAAACTTTGTCATCATTACTCACCGTCATGTTGTTCCAATTAAGAACGTCATACAGGTTCAGAAAAACCTAAGGGTAAGTATAAAATGCCAACATTTTTATTATTGTGTCGAGTATCTCTTTAACACTTAAAATTATAATTTGATTTCCCTTTATAGAGGATTTGCTGTTATGAGGTGGCATCAGGATGATGATGATAATAATAATAATAGTAATAAATAAATCAGGAATGTGCATTGCAGTGTGGAGCAGTGGTTTTACTCAAGTGGTTTTGCTTCAGGAACCAGGTTTACATTGGAGACCCAAGTTGCGACCCAACACAGTACAACAATTCTACATTATATACAGCACAAGTAAACAAAGACATCATCATTAATATTATTAATAACATTTATTAAACCAATAATTATCCACACAAAACATCCTGTGGTCGGCCCAGGCTTTCAATGTTTATCTACATTGAGAGTGAACCTGTATTTAATGTCATCTGGGACATGTTTTCTTCTACTTCACATAGTTTTGTTTATGGTTTTTAAGGATGAGGGCATCTCACACAAATTCTCAATATTGATATCTGCCTAATTTCGCTAGCTTCTACCAAATGACAGATGAATTTGCACCATAATACCTTGGAGTGGTGGTGGCGTAGTGGCTAAAGCACAGGGCTGTTAATCAGAAGGTTGCTGGTTTGAACCCCACGGCCACCATCATTGTGTCCTTGAGCAAGGCACTTAACTCCAGGTTGTTCCGGGGGGATTGTCCCTGTAATAAGTGCACTGTAAGTCGCTTTGGATAAAAGCGTCTACCAAATGCATAAATGTAATGTCTTGCTGATCTTTTGGACCCATTTGGAACCATTTAAAAATTACCCGCAAGACCACGGAAGGGTTAATCATGTCTTCCCCTAAAGTTTCATAAGAAATGCACCAATGATGAGTTTAATATATGCACAAATTATCTATGAAAATTACATATTAATAAAGTGCATTAAAAAGTGTAGGGAATGCAAGTGTAAAAACGTCACACATCACTATAACACAAATTGTTCGAGTAACGAAATCTGAGTTTTCTACACAAGTATGTTCATATAAAACAGTAGACGCACGGCCCATGGAGCAATGAGAAGCAATGCTTCAACGGAAATATATGGCAAATAACGGCACCATTCAAATCAATGCTGCAAAAGATCGATGTTCATTGGAGGAGAGGCTCTAAACATGTCATTTAGGTCTCGCAAGGACACCATGGTTCTCTGGAAGTATATGGAAGTTTCACGAGTGCTACTTACAATGGTAACGCTTTGCAATAAGGTTCCATTAACATTAGTTAACTTGAACTAACAATGAAAAATCAATTTTAGTTAATGTTCATTTCAACATACAGGTGAAACTCGAAAAATTAGAATATCGTGCAAAAGTTCATTAATTTCAGTAATTCAACTTAAAAGGTGAAACTAATATATTATATAGACTCATTACAAGCAAAGTAAGATATTTCAAGCCTTTATTTGATATCATTTTGATGATTATGGCTTACAGCTTATGAAAACCCCAAATTCAGAATCTCAGAAAATTTGAATATTGTGAAAAGGTTCAGTATTGTAGGCTCAAAGTGTCACACTCTAATCAGCTAAACACCTGCAAAGGGTTCCTGAGCCTTTAAATGGTCTCTCAGTCTGGTTCAGTTGAATTCACAATCATGGGGAAGACTGCTGACCTGACAGTTGTGCAGAAAACCATCATTGACACCCTCCACAAGGAGGGAAAGCCTCAAAAGGTAATTGCAAAAGAAGTTGGATGTTCTCAAAGTGCTGTATCAAAGCACATTAATAGAAAGTTAAGTGGAAGGGAAAAGTGTGGAAGAAAAAGGTGCACAAGCAGTAGGGATGACCGTAGCCTGGAGAGGATTGTCAGGAAAAGGCCATTCAAATGTGTGGGGGAGCTTCACAAGGAGTGGACTGAGGCTGGAGTTACTGCATCAAGAGCCACCACACACAGACGGGTCCTGGACATGGGCTTCAAATGTCAAACGTCTTACCTGGGCTAAAGAAAAAAAGAACTGGTCTGTTGCTCAGTGGTCCAAAGTCCTCTTTTCTGATGAGAGCAAATTTTGCATCTCATTTGGAAACCAATGTCCTAGAGTCTGGAGGAAGTATGGAGAGGCACACAATCCAAGATGCTTGAAGTCCAGTGTGAAGTTTCCACAGTCTGTGTTGGTTTGGGGAGCCATGTCATCGGCTGGTGTTGGTCCACTGTGCTTTATTAAGTCCGGAGTCAACGCAGCCGTCTACCGGGACATTTTAGAGCACTTCATGCTTCCTTCAGCAGACAAGCTTTATGGAGATGCTGACTTCATTTTCCAGCAGGACTTGGCACCTGCCCACACTGCCAAAAGTACCAAAACCTGGTTCAATGACCATGGTATTACTGTGCTTGATTGGCCAGCAAACTCTCCTGACCTGAACCCCATAGAGAATCTATGGGGCATTGCCAAGAGAAAGATGAGAGACATGAGACCAAACAATGCAGAAGGCCGCTATTGAAGCATCTTGGTCTTCCATAACACCTCAGCAGTGCCACAGGCTGATAGCATCCATGCCACGCCGCATTGAGGCAGTAATTAATGCAAAAGGGGCCCAAACCAAGTACTGAGTACATATGCATGATTATACTTTTCAGAGGGCCGACATTTCTGTATTTAAAATCCTTTTTTTTTATTGATTTCATGTAATATTCTAATTTTCTGAGATTCTGAATTTGGGGTTTTCATAAGCTGTAAGCCATAATCATCAAAATGATATCAAATAAAGGATTGAAATATCTTACTTTGCTTGTAATGAGTCTATATAATATATTAGTTTCACCTTTTAAGTTGAATTACTGAAATTAATGAACTTTTGCACGATATTCTAATTTTTCGAGTTTCACCTGTATACTAATACATTTTTTAAATAAAAAGTTCTATTAGTTAACTATTAGTTAATTAGTTAATACACTATGAACTAACATTATCTAACAATGAACAATTGCATTTTTATTAAATAACATTTAACAAAGATTAATAAATGCTGTAACAAATATATCATTAAATGCATTTAATAATGTTAACAAATAGAACCTTATTGAAAAGTGTTACCCTTAAATTGGATTTACATCATTATTTGCAGCCTATTAAATATTGGGCTTTCAATCAATGAATTTTGTCCCGCCTATATAAGCCTGGCTTCTCTATGATAATTGGTTGAGCACTTAATTGTGAGAGAGTTTGCAAACAATGGAAAATATTTAAAACAATTAAAATGACGAATGCAATTTGAAAGCTAATTATTCATCCAATCATTATATTTTTACTCCATTATTGTTAGGTTTAGGTTTGGGGTAAAGTTTATAAAATAGCCTATACAGCTCTCTTCGTTTCTGGTGCCCCTTTGTGGACATTTCATCTGGAAAATGGAGCTCACATGAGCCCATATGCCAAACAACACTTACCACTTTGGTCACTTGGTGCAGTGTTTTGAATTCTGGTAAGCACAGACCAATTTTAGCTAAAGAAAAGTAAACCTGCTGTTTCTGATTTCACAGTGAGATCAGTCTGAGGGAGGGCAGGCCATTTGAAAGGATTCTTCAATCCTGTTTAAGTAGCAATTGAATGCTGCGTTAATTGCAGACTCAAAAACGTTCTTATGAAAAACAAGGCTCTGACAGATTTGTAGTTGGCAATGGCAAGCTGTCAAGTTCACAGACTCAGTGGTGACGTGAGTGATTAATTTCTTGGAGTGTTTGGATACCACACCAAGCAGCTCTATTTAAAGAGTCTTGAAGGATAGATGGTAGTTAAGTTCACAAACCAGATTAGTTATAATGTATATACACTGTACAGTACATATGTGAATGTCAATTGGTTCTTCTTCAGGAACCAGATTTTACTGTGGACCTCAAGTATTGATCAACGAAGTACCAAATGCAACCTGTTTAGTCTATTTAATTTAATCTTGCATAGTTGTTCACAGTTTTCAAAGGATGAGGGCATGCCACTCAATACATTGACATCAAGCTAATTTGGCCAGAATCTACAAAGTGACAGATGAATTTGTGCCAAAATACCATAGATTTAATTGGACTCACAGCCTTGGATATGAAGAACAAAAGATGTGGGTAAGTATTTTCTCCCTTTTAAAAGTCGATACGCCTATTTATTTTCCCAACTATGCATGATCATATGGTTATTTGCATGTTACTATTTGCATTTAACATTTTTCCCTGCTATCTGTGAAAACAGACCCTTCAGTTGACAACTACTGTTTTAGATTAATGGCTCGTGATATAGTATCTAAATGTCCCAATTTCAGTTTAATGGATTTGCTATAAACAGCACCTTGACTAATATTTGTAGATACTGATTCTTCTACTTTCCCCATTGTTGTTGTCAATTATGTTGTTTGTCCTTATTTATGATACTTATTCACATGTGTGCTATTTTGTTGAGTAACTGGCCATACTATTGCAATACAGTCAATTTATTTGTTTATTTACAGCTTAATTGGTACCACATTAGAGGCACACAAACATAGAAATGTTAAATTATGTACAAATATACAGAATAAATAACTCTCATCTACACTGGTACAAAATAAAGCTATGGTGCTCTTCCATACAATAACACATTTCAAGGCTTAACACAATAACGTGTGTGCATATTTTCTCTATACATTTTTTTTCTTTATCTTTCTCTAGCCGGATAATGAAGATAAAACACCCCGCACAACCGTCATGCTGAAATAAAATAGTTGGATATGATTTGTGTATTCAAAAGGATCTTTAATCAACATTATTATACAAACCAGAAGCTACACTACTTGGGAATGCTAGAGAAAAATAGCATGGACGGTGCGGCCCCACAGCGTGTGATTGTCATCAACAACCTTTAAATCGTATTTTAAGTAGTGCAATTCTTTTATATTTTCTCCAAGGATGCCCAACAGAGTTTTTGTCTATATCAGAAGCGGTGGAGCTAATGAGCAAGAGGGTTAGTATGATATAATTTGTGGACAAGCTCTCCAGGCATATTGAGAATTTGAGTTGAGATGCCAATTTCAGCCACAGTAAATGGGTTCCCTCCATGAAGTCTGACCTCAGGGTCGAAACATTATTCATTTGATATTTTTATTTATAAATATACAGTCTTTTAGATACCACTTAGATATTTAATATTTAATGAACAAAAGCCAGCCTGCTGTCATTGAAATATATGATTGTGGCGACTTTTTTACAAAATTACTTAACTCCTTACATGTTTTGCGGCAGTTTTGTGGTGAAATGTCTGCTCATTGGCGCTAAAAGCAAGTCCAACCTTCCTACCCTTTAACCTAAACCTAACCAATAATGTCAAAGTGAGAAAACATCAGATGAAAAACACAATTGCTTAAGCAACCACTTCCATGACATTTTTGACTCACGTGTCGACTTGCATGCTCTTCAAGAATCGTAATCAGGACCTTTGCATTGCAGGTGCACACTCTTTTAGTTGAGCTACTGTGCAAATTGGTCAAGCAATAAAATGTTGTTGGTAATGTAATGCAAACGTTAAACTGTACCGCCTTACAAGTCATCTGAAAAGTAAGTGTTTAGGTACTAAAAGTCATTGTTGTTGTAGCACCTCTAGTGTTCATTTCACCAGGAAACTGCCGCGATACGTAAAATGAGTCGTGAAAAAGAATTTAGCAACAACGCATGTATAATAGCATGTTTCTATGAGACTAGGTAGACAAAAAACTGTGCTGGGCATATTTAAATCAAAACATAACACATCAGGGAATGTTTTAACTAGCCATAAATGTTTCAGTCTGACAGAAAAAAGAAAGGAATATGCATTTTTCCATTGCTACAGGTAAGAGGAGCTTTAAAGATCTGTCACATAGACAATAAAGACACCAACAGAAATGTGTGAATTTATGATAGTCATCACTACCATGTAGTAATCAAAAAGATAATGCATTAACTACATTGCACAACAAATGTCCTGGTATTATGAACATGATTACACCAAATCACTGCCAAATATCTGCATTTGTTAAACTGTATCAAATATCTGCAATGTCCCAGTGAATGGTTACTCCAAAAGTCCAAGAAACAACTGGAATTAGACATTGTGTCCACCTCAAATGATTGCATCATAAGACTTTCCTCTGCTCTGATGTTGTGATATTATTTTTTTTCAGGCTAAATCAGAAATCATAATGAACAGTCAAGGCACTTGGAATATTGTGTCAATTCAAATGATATTGTTATAGCATACTTATCTCAGTTGAAAGTCGTTTGATGCTCTAAGACTTCTAAATAGTCTGGTTCGGCTTGCAAGTTGGCTTTGAGTTCAAAGTACTCGTTCTTAGTCTGTTCCACCATGACTTTTCGTGGCCTTGTGTAAACTAGAGTCTCCATTAGTTTCAGCTCCTTGTGATGGTTGGGGACTTGCATGTCCACACCTGGCTGAAGATGCGAGATGTTTTTCCTGAGATAGTCGGTGAGGCTAAGCTGTTGAAGCTCCCCTTCCCTTTCTAAGATATTCTTGTACAAGGAACTTGCATCTCCAAGGCTCACAAACTCAGCAGGGTAGTCAGTAACAGCCCTGAACTTGACGTTGGGTCCTGTGAGGAGAGATTCATTTTCTTTGTTAAGGATGCTGTGGCAAATGTACTTCGGTTTCTCTGTGTCATACTCCTCCAGCTCGTATTCTTTGTGCTGAGAGCAGTAACTAGGGTTCCTGCAGACCTGAACTATGGGGCTACGTGATGGTTCATCATACATGCCTGTTCCTTGCCTCTCTGTTACATGGTGGGTTGTCTTATGGCCATACATGCTGTAATGAAGATGTATAGGACTGCTCTCACGAGGTTGTTCCTCAACCTGCTTCTTCTTGGCCTGTCTTCGTCGACGGTGTAGCACAAACACAACAATCCCAGCAGAACAGAAGATAACGATTAGTAAGAGAATGAGAAGGCAGAGAATGAGCACCGAAAGTGGCACGGCGTCTGTCAAAGATCGAAAGAAACTACTGGTGCCATCATCTGGTGCTGGTGTAAAAGGAAGACCATTCTCGGTTTCTCCCGGAAGGGACTTATAGGTGACCAAACCAGGACAGAGAACATCATGCTTTATGTGTCTAACCTCAGCACTATGCAGCTTACTAGGAGTGTGGCATAAGATGGTCCCCACCACAGTGTCTTTACTAAGATTCTCCACCCACTGTTTGAGGCTCACCAAGTCACAGCTACAGTCCCAAGGATTGTCCTCAAGATAGATTTTCTCCAAAAATTTGAGCTGGTCCAATACGTTGCTCACCGGTAGGTGCATAAAGACATTTTTACGTAAGTTCAACTTCACCAGGGGTACATTCCGGAATATTTGTGCTGGGAGTGTGTTGAGTAGATTGTTGTTCAGGAACAAAAGCTTCAGATTTGTTAAAGGGTTGAACGATCCCGCTTCAATCTCTTTAATGACGTTATACTCCAAATACAAGTATTCCAGGTTATGAAGGCCAAGAAACATTGTTGCAGAGATTTTCTCAATCTGGTTTCCATTCAGGAACAGCTTTCTCAGATTGCTCAAGCTCAGAAAGGTCTCATTGTCGATGTAGTCTATTTGGTTGTTTGCCAAATTTAGCAATTCCAAACTGTCGTATGTCACAAAGTCATATTTAAAAAGCCTTTGTATCATATTCCCTGTTAAAACAAGCTTTGCAGGGCTTTGTTCCAGAATCCCCAGATCAGATATCCTTTGAATGCCTCGGTCCTCACAGTGCATTAAAAAACCTGCACTTGGGTGAGTGTGACAAGAACACATTGACACGCAAAATGTCCCGAGGCCATTCACAGGTGTGGGGAGCTTTGCGTCATCTTTGGCATTTGGTATCTGAACAACCTTGGTGGACGGGGTGACAACCATGTCTAGGGACTTAGAGGGCTCTTCAAGATTAATATCAGCATGGGAGGGGCAAAGTACATCTCTTTTCACCTTGGCCAAGGTGGTGCCCCTAAGATGATGGGGACTACTACAAACCACCTCGCCAATGGATGACTGTGCTCGCATGTTCTCAATCCAGACCTTCAAATGCAAGATTTCACAATCACACACCCAGTCATTGTCCTCCAATAGAAGCTCCATAATCCGGCCAATGTGCTCCAGGAAACCAACATAGGGTAATGTTTTTAGCTTGTTCCCACGCAGATCCAAATGTGTCAGAGGCATGAAGCGGAAAATGTTGCTCGGAAGGAACTCAATGGAGTTGTCGTTGAGGATCAGTACTTTAAGACGCAACAGCTTACTGAAGGCCCCAGGCTCCACGACCCGAATGAAGTTTGTATCGGCCTGAAGGTATTCTAAATTTACCAAGCCATGAAATGTGTCCTCCTTCAACATAACCAGGAAATTGCTGTTGATGTGAAGCTTTTTTAGGGATCCCAAAGCACTGAACACCCCAGGTTCTAGTTCCTGTATGCTGTTGGCACCTAGATGTAAAGTGACAGCATTCTTGAAAGCATCCATATCCTCTTCTTGTAATTCCACTAGGTCATTCTTGTATAGATTTAGATGGAAAGGTATATCTGGTGGTACTTGCACATCAGAGATTTTGCTTATGTTTCTCCCCTCGCAGTTTATGTACAAGAGTCCATCTCTATCTTCACAGGTGCACAAAGATTTGCAAGATCCATCATATGATACCTTAGGCTCGGTGTCTCCAAAACTAGCACCAGCAAAGAAGAAGCAAATGAAAATGATACTGGCCAGCATTGTTGCTTGTGTGTACCTAAAAAGACAGCATAGGGAGAAAAAGAAAGGTTATTTCTGAGTGCAATTAGCAAAAAAACAGAAAAATGCGACCAAAAGGATTCCTAAAATAACCCAGAGAAAAAAAAAATAAAACAAACCAAAAAAAAACACTGAATTATGGGAATGATTGCAAAAAGCACAGTGCTGAATCTAATGAGAACAAAGACTCTAAAATTTGCAAAACCCAAAATAGTGAGCTCGTTCTTTTATTAATCTTTTATCTTTTCAAATATTTTATAAATCTACCAACCTTTTTTTAATTCTTTAATCTGAGTAAATACAAATATTAGCAATTTACTGCTATGAAAAGCTGGCTGCTTTTAAAAACTGCTGTTCAAAACTTGTTTATTGTAATTTTCAAGCAGTGAGTGGTATACATTTAAACTTTGTGATTACCATTGGAGTAGTTCTAATGGAAAGACAGCTACATATAATTTAATTGCATTATTGATGATGATAGTGATTTTATCACATTAAATACTTATGGAAATAATGATGTCTCTGCAATTACCGGGATAATTACATTGAAATCAACATTAGAAAATCTCTAATCTCTGTCAAACATACTTTATGCCTTATAATTTATAGATAAAGCAATCGAGCAGATGTTTTTCCCTCAAAGGCAAAGGATTGGATGCATGCATACATTTTAAACTGACAGTGAAAATTGAATGATGCAAAATGATATGACTCAATAAGCAAAGCCCTGCGGTAGATCAACTGTGAGACTTGTCTTTGCATAATTAGACATGCTTTCCTGGTCTATCTACTGTACCTGGAACATCTGGATCTGCCTTAACATACCCTATACGTCTCTCATTATGCAAACAACAACAACCTTCACATCGAGAAATGTGCTTCAGCCTTAATCTGTAATTGAGTGAAGACAAAGTGCATTGTGGGTATGGTCTGCATGTTTTAAAGTAAACATCACAAGAGATTCCTTGAATATATTGGTTATTTATCCTAAACAGCAATCCGCAAATACTTTTCTCCAGAGAAAAAGATGCTGATACTTTCACATGCATCACAACTAGAGTTTCAGAAAAAGATCTCAACAATGTCTCAAATTGTGCCAAGATACCAACGTCTGTAATTAAATGTAAGAGATGATGATGATCTTAAATGATGATGATGCTGATGATGAGATATGATCATCAGATTCCTCTAAAAGACCAAATTATCCGAGTTATGCTATCCACATTCATTTCAATGACTAAATTTAAGAGACATATGAAGTTGATAATTAAATCAAACTCTATAAAATCTCCTGAGCTATGAAAGAGCAACCTCAGAACAATAACAGTAAACAGAAACATCCTCCCACTATTCTCCTTTATAATGTCATTTAAACTCAACATTATACAGTTCCACTAAACTAACTGAAACATAAAACACCCTTGAGCCACTCAAGAAACTGTGAAGACTGAAAGCCTTCCCAATTGTATTGACATGAAATCAAACAGTGTGATGTCCAGCGTGGCACATGACACCTCCAGGCTGTGTACAGTGACAGCTCTGCGCAAACACAGCGTGCGAAGACGACATCGATGCTTTTTATTGTCTCTCTTGGGATGCAGGTATAACAGCAGAGGGGGAGGGGAATGGGGGATAATAAAATTAGATTAAAAGAATACAAAAACGGCATATAAAATGAGCGCTTCATGTCATGTTAGATGACAGAACAAAAAGGGGAAAAAAAGGCTCCCTATTTTTAGCAACCAGTGTGGGACTGACAGTGAGCAGAGAATTTGTGGTCCATTAGGGGCCAGTGAAGCCTACATATTGCGTTCTCATGCATTTAAGCAGGGTCTAATATCTATCTACTTTACTATCTTTATTTTAGTCTCAGCCTCTCAGACGATACGCCCACAGTCCGTGCTTTGACAGTCTGATCTACAGGTATATTGCACACAAGACTAGAAAAAAAAAAAAAAAACGTTTTTGATTTAATAAGCACTAATCTGGTTTACTGCAACTTAAGAGAGTAAAAGCACAAATGCTTTTTTTATCAGTCTGCCTGGAAACAAAGTTTTTTCAAGGTACCGGTATGATACAATGAGAGCTTTTAAGGATGAAATCATCTCTGGATTTGCCCAAATTTGACAAGTCAATGACATTGTGCTCATTTAAGTTAGTCAAAAATATGTTAAAATGCAATTCACACAAAACAATTACTTGAATACAGCTCTACTATGATGAGCATGCTTTCAATTCTGAGTTCAATAGCAGTAAAAATGAATAAAAAATAAATAAAACAATTTTAAATGGTGTAAAAAAAACATACAAAACTGAAACTTTTAAATAAATAAGTAGTTTGGATGGATATATATATATATATATATATATATATATATATATATATATATATATCATTACTTAAAAAATAAAGAGAGAGAGAGAGAGAGAGAGAGAGAGAGAGAGAGAGAGAGAGAAGCCCTTTTGACCCTCATGGCGAGTGTTAATTTTTTCAAATATAAAAAAAAATTATGAAAACTATTATATATATATATATATTATTATATATATATATTTTTTTTTCTTAAAAAACTTAATGACTTATACTATTAAGTTCTGCATGTTTGATACCTTTTACATGATGGTTATACCATTTATTTATTTGGTATAACCAAACAAGGGTGATTAAATGGCAACATAATTTTCATATTTGGGTGAACTCTCACTTTAAGCAGCAATATGGCCCAGATCAAAGATCACTATGCGAAACTGCTATATACACACATGTGCACATATAAATAACTCAACCCTTTAATGTTCTTCACTCATATCTCCCTTGATGCTATACGCCCACTCTATGCCTGTCTTTACTGCCTTGAAGGAGAATGTGAACAACTGTCCTGATGCAGCAGGTTTCCCCTCATCATTTTCTCTCTCAGTAGCCCAAAGGACAACCCCTATATAATCTTTCAGTTATCTCAAGAAAGCAGAAAGCTTTCTGAAATTAAACAGAGTGTTTTGCTCAAGACCCCCGCTCCTCTAGAGTTTCAGAAGGAATCTTAACGATATCTAAAACTGATTCACCAAGATAGCAAATTCTGTCATCAAAAGCGATTTGAATATGAACACAAAACGTTATCATCAAATGAGTCCAAAGCCAAATGATCTTCATGTTCATTTGGGAAAGATTATGCATTCCAAATACAATTGTTGACATATATTAAATACACTCACTGAACACTTTATTAGGAACACTATAAAGTGCCTTAGATGCCTTTTATGGCATTGTTGAGATTTCCATTTGTACTCCATCTCCTTGAAGTTGAAGAGAAACAACTGAGATCTTAAAGAGATTTGACATTTCTTTCCTCTTGGTTTAAGCAGGGGACAAATTACGAAGACTCCTGGATGCAAAGATTGAAGATGACTACAAGCCCGTTATTGAACTGATAAAACGTCTGTCCACCACACACCATGTACAAATATGCATATGCAAATTTGCCAATTCCACTTGCCATTATGTACGCTAGACAGAAAGCAATGGCTCCCAAAAGAGGAATCAATCATCACGCCAGCATGAACATTTCATGACATGCCACATTATTATATGTGCCGTGCAACATTCAAATAAATTAAAAATAATCCTGAACAGAGTCAAATAACCAGCAGACTAGGATATTTGGTATGACTAGAGTGGACTTGTTTGTGGCTGAGAGCATCTTCCATATCCGTAACAGAGCAATTATATTGTGTGCTTCTTGCTTCCACAATCTTATTCTGGCATCACAATTTATCGCCTCTGTTTTGAGGCAATACATTGTTTTTTGGTTGTTGTTTTTTTTTTTTTTTTTGTAAGGCCCCATATGCACGCTTTACACTGCAATGCTGCACTCCAATTGCTTGGAAAAATCTCTACACCCAGTTGCCAAGGAGAAAGAATCTGAAGAGAGCTACAAGACAGAGTTTGCAAACTGTAAACTGGGATATTTCACCCAAAAATGACAATATGCTCAAACTCATGCTGCTCCAAACCCATATGACTTTCTTTCTTCTGTTAAACACAAAAGGAGATGTTAGGGAGAATGTTAACCTCAGTCATCATTCACTTTCTTTGCATCCTGACAGTCCCCTAATGCTGTATTCTGCCAGCCTGATCTAATGAAATAAGTGTGGCGACATTTTTCCATGACCAATGCATTGCAAGTGTAAAGCTCTGTTAGTTGCACTACGATGCATTTTAATCGCGCTCGCACAAGCTTATAGTTAGTAAATGTAGCTGGTTATATAATGCAAATGTTCAAATGTGGCGCATACAATCCATGCACTGAAGTGAAACTGCTTAGATGTCATAAGATAGCATTGTGTGAGGACTAGTGAAATAAGTATGTTTTTACGAACTGGTAATCTGCCGAAAGAAAAAAGTAATTGTTGTTTTAGCAACTTTAATATTCATTTGACCACAAAAACTGCCGTGATACGTACACAAGTACAAATTTAGGTATACAGTAGTAACGTGTTTCTATGAGACCAGGTAACATTCTGCCTAATGTTTCCTTTTGGTTTCCACGGAAGATAGAAAGTCATACAGGGTAAGAGGGTAATATGGCTGACCTAACCCTAAAGTATTGTAGTGTCCGCTGTATTTATATATATATATATATATATATATATATATATATATATATATATATATATATATATATATTTAGAAGTCATTTGCATATTAGTAGAAACTCATCATGCTCATAACAGCTTGCACGGTACAACGCTAAGGGAAATTATATTTGATCTAGCCCCTGGAGAACTATTGTTTGTAGACAGCGGGTATTGTCTTGGTCGAGTTGGTTGCAAGAATGTCCACTCTTTCAGACACCATTCTTAGGATTGGCCATTCATTATTTATGCTCTCAGTAATGAAACACCACCAAACAAGGCTGGCAATTGAAGCAATGCAATCAATGCCTGTGGTCCTGTCACATACAAGTCAATCAACTGCTAAACAACAACCGCAAAGTCATCCCTTAATTTGCATAATACACTTATGATATGCTATATTTAAAGGACAGGCCCACCTTTAATTGCCCCAATCTTTCACAAGTATTGTTTAAACTTTCATGTATTCTGCGGAATTGATGTCAACCCAATTTAGTCCTTGAGCTATCAACATAACAAATGTCACTTTTTTCTTTTTTTATACATGTGTAAAGTAAGGGTTGCAACCTCATTCCAGGTAGAATAATTTAGATGTAATAAGCTTCCATTACACAAATATGTTGAAAATCAGGACATGCAGTCCTTGAACCATTTAATATCCACACCCAAGTTCTAATTTTATTTTCTGATGCTCTTTGTTTTTAATAGGTAACTGTTACCTTTGAATCTAAACAAAGCAAACATCTGATCCTGGGATGACAGACTTTACTCAATGCACCAAATACCATGACTCTTTTCTAAAATGTAATGAGCAGCCTTGCGGCGTAATGCCTATGTAGGTGGCTGCCATCTCAACACAAATTAAGCTTCACATGTGACCGATCCGGAATGCTCTACTACGAAAGCAACACTATGCTTCATTCAAATCATTGTGCAAAGCGCATGGGTGACTCGACTCACAAATGATATTATTTGCGTTATCATGTTGCTACTGGCCTGTTCAGGCAGAGTCGGAATTATGGTAATTATGAGATTCTGTCATGTTAAAAAGGTGCATGTCTTTGCAGAACTCGTAATTACAAGTTGTACACTCTAAATTGTTTTAAATCTGTTTGATTCAATATGCTCTACTTTATAAGCAAATCCTTGTTTCATACAAATAGTGCTCGTTGTGCAAAGCAAAACTGATTTCATTTGCGTTAACAATAGCAAGTTTAGCATTATCAATGGCGAGTTTAGCATTATCACATTGAAAGCTATCAGCGTGATCCTCAAACAAGCATAAAAATAGTTGGTTTGGTATTGAATAAATTGTAAAAAATATTCATAATAAAAAGTCATCTTGACTCGCCTTTAATGCGAAGAATACGAGCAATTTATTCGCATTGATTATGCTACGTCTCATTCACAACGAAACGGCATGTTTCTTCATCGCCCCCAAAAAAACTAAAAACTCTAGTATCACATACTTCGGAAAACAATGAAGTTAGAAAACTGAACATTTATTTTGCATCTGAAAATGTATTAATGTGGATTGGCCTTGAAATTATTATTTTGGAACTTCCTTTTCTCGCTGTGTCCGCCAAGTTGGATTTATTTCTTCGCAAAGCTTGTCACAATGCATTTTCAGATTATCGCCTTCTGTGAAAAACACATGCAATGCTACCTTATGCAAAAATATTTAACTTAGGCCACGTCCACACTTTTAAGTTTTCATCTGAAATGTGCATATATGGGACAGCGTTTTCCTCCACTGAAAACGTAAACTTTCGCAAAAACTTTTCTAGTAACGCATGCTTAGGAAAACATTGACTTTAGGGCATATCATCCGAATACGTTTTAGTAACAATATGGCCTTAGAAGGCATCGCAATTAGGCTGCCAAAATGTTGGAACTGCGTTCGCATCAGGTGCATCCCTTTAAAATGCTGCCAACAATGGCCATCAAAAACAAGGTTTTGGAACACAGCCAGTGTACCATCGCCGGACATAACACATCAGCACTGTCCTCTGTTATGACATGAATAAATGTATTTGTGATAGCTTCCGTAGTGAATTAGATTTCAGTACCACATGCTTCCTTCCAAATGTTTTGCTAAACAAATGTGCCAAAATGATATCACAGGAATTAGCGGTTAGATCTACCGAATGAAACCAAATATGTTCACAGAGACAAACATCTGCATGTAACAGATGCACCTTTCCCAGCAAATCAACCTCACAACAGGAAGTCGTTCTCACTTTTTTATTGTCTCCATTTGATTTTCCCCTTCACTGTGGTTTATTCAAATAAAAACACAACTAATGCCATTTTAGTGGTGTTTGGCAAGACAAGCATGACTAATACTATTGCTCATACTTAGAGTTAGGAAATTCAATTAAAATTATTAAACTTTTGGTCTTTAACTCAAGCTGTACATTGTGCTACAGACGTTAATCCTGTAGCTTGTTGAGGAACAGCATGCTATTACTTCTCAAAATGACTGCGCCTAGGATTTTCACTTGGTGGACAATAAAACAGGGTGGACAAATCCCATAGGCTTACATTGAAGGAGGGAACCGAGTCATATCTGTGAAACCGTAAGGTCATAGAGACTTTGGGGTAGGCTCTTCTGACTTGGGCCAGTGAGCAAGCATCTAGTAACTACCTAGAACACCTTAGCAACCAGGCCTGGCCCACTTTAAAATGCAAAGTAGGCCATAGAACCCTCCAAGTGGGCCAAACAGCAGGCAGGTTGGGTGTGGTTGTAATGGTGGGCCAAGCTCATGATTGGGTGGGCCGGGCCCACCCAGGCCACCAAGTGGAGCCGGGCCTTCTAGCAACCACATAGCAACACATTTTCTTCAGACAATTATTTGCTTTGTTTCTTTAATAAAGCTAGTTATTCTCAGTTGCACACCCAACTCATGTTTGCCTAATACAGTGTTAGCTTCCATGTGTTCAAGCAAAAGATTTAAACAATACATGGTTAGTTCAGAGTTTATATAATTGCTTTGCTCATTGAAGCAAATTATGTGAAGAAAATGACAGCAGTGGGTCTGAGATAGCACTGACATATCTTAAAAATAGACTTTTATAGTCCTGTGTTTCTAGATGAATCATATGAGCGTTCACATCGTTTAGCTTCATGAATTTAGTCTTGCCCCAAACTCATAAAACGATTGTAGCTGATATAAACTTGAAGGTATTAAAGTGATTGAATCATTTAATAAAAAAATAACTTTCAATAGCTTTTTGACTATTGTTTTACTTTCATTGTAGTTAAAGCTTATGGTCTTTTTTGTAGTAAAGCTATTGTTATTCTCAGACCAGAAACGTACTTTTCAAATGTACGCTAGTAAATGCTTGGTGAAAACGTTGCAGGTGCAGTTGAACACACTTAACATAGCATACTCTACGCAAGTACATGAACACAGCTACACAGGCTTGATTTTGTGCATTGTTGTGTTCCAAAATGTGTCAAACCCGCAATTCATAACACAACACAAGTATGCATTCTCAGTATTGGGTGCGATAGTGGATACTAGTGTGGTCTTATCGTGAGCTTTCTCTTTCAAATCAACTACTGTCATGGCAGATCAACAGTTTAAAGAGAATATTGCTCAGCAAGTTAGTTTGTCAATATATTTATAGCAACTTACCAGAATGATAACACCTCCAGTTTAATGACACAGACGTCTGAGGGAAACTCTATCGCCCACTTGAATACTGAGTTTTATTACTGCCAAAGTAACACAAGAACACTCGTAAAGCATGTTGGCAATGCGTTTGCATCTGTGTACATGTACCTGCATAAAGTATGTTTCTTGCCTTAGCGTAAATTCTTGCGTTACTGTGCCAGAAACAACTGTCAATACTCAAGGTGGTGATTATGGGTTTTATTGATGTAGCTAGCTATAAACATGTTGACTAAACTTAAATTACATGCTAATATGAAGAAGAAGACAGTTTATGCTGAAGCCCATTTTAGCACCCCTTGAGGCAACTCTGATAATGTAACATGTCTTTGTGGTGTGAATTGCGTGACACAAATGACAAAGAAAATCGAGCTAATCTAGAAGTTTTTGTGCTCACATACTTGTGTTAAGGCAAGAAAAATGGCATTTCTATGCCACTAGTGTGGAATTACAAAAAATGTATATTGTTTTCGAATAGTTTTCCTGAATACTCTTCCCATCTGCGATTGGTTGAATAACCAGATAGCCCCACCCCAAACAGAGCAACGTTTTGACAGCGCCACAGTGTTTCGTTTTTGAGGTAATTAATCTGCAAATGGCTTCTTTATACTTTAGATCTTAATGCATATTGAGCTGAGATAGCTTTAAAGTTATTTTCCCATTGAGTTTAATATTGGATTGCTCCTTCACCCAGTGGACATTGACGTGTCTTTCCACAATTTGGCCAGACAGAAGGATTTCAATGTTATTCAGACCAAAATAAATCTGAATCCTCTAATTGCACAATGTGAAACCTAGAAAAAATCATGTGTATTTACAAGGCCAACAATTATCTCACTCCAGGAAAGAAAATCAATTATTTAATTTTCTCGGTGTCGTTTTTATCGACAGACATTATCCAAAAGCACAGCTAAGAGATTGTAATACTACAGATTCATTTCCTCCCCAGCAAAGTTGAACATTCTAGTAATTAGTGGTCACTGCTATTGCTTTTCTTGCTGTTGCTAATACATATTGTTCACCCAAAACATGTAAATCTTTCCACACCATTTGTGCTCCCAATCAGGCTAGCGATTTTTACCTCGTAGACGATAAAATATAAACTATAGACATACTTTGAAGAAGGAACGTGAACCATATTTTGCAACTAAAATATAGACGTTTGGGGTTTGGCTCTTTTGATTTGAAACCACATAAATCTGTACTAAAAACAACTCAGAACACCTTAGCAACCATGTACCAAGATTCTGGCAACCACCCACAACATCCTAGCATTGTGCCAATGATTTTTACCCTGACAAGCACGACACACTTTCTTCCAAAATGTCAAAATATTGTATTGCACTTTATTGGTCCAGAATATGTGACAGTATATAATTGCATCTTTCTTTATGATGGATTTCTTTTTTTCTGTGGAACACAAGAGATGTATGGGTTTGAATAACATGCAGGAAAGTAAATTATGACATTTTGATGTATTTAATTTTTTTTATGGTGAACAGCCTTGTCTCATTTGGCTCATACAGAAAGTTTTGAATGGCAGGAATCCTTTTCACTGGTGTTGTTTGTGTCACAGTGTCAAGCTTAGAGCTCTCAATAAAGGGGGGTTGCCTTGTTGCAGGTTGCCGTCCACTGCATATACCACTGGGGGCTTTCAACATCCAGAGCAAAGAAATGAGAGAATCAGGGATTGAGTGAAAGAGTGTAAACTGGGCTAGGGGGCGAAAGGATGAGCGAATCAGTGATGCTCCATTTTACCCTGCACAAATCACTGGGCAAGTGCAGATGGCCCCCTCATTGTGTCTGTGGCAGTAGGAAATGATGTAGTCGCCCACGGGAGATGCCACAACGCCCACATATAAGAACAGAGGCAAAAGGCCCTTAGTATTGTCACGGGCCTGTGAAGCTAATAACCTCGCCCACTCAATATTGAGTGTCACAGTGTATAGAGTACAGCCTGCAAAGTTAATAAAATTACACTACGGGTGAATCCCACGAAACCTGTCAAGAACATGGCCCACTCAGATTAAAAGAAAAAAAATATTAAGGATTAAATATTAAATGTCAAGTATGCTGTTTGAAACATTAAAAGGGCCAAATAAATAAATGAAATAAATAAAAATAAAAAGTGTACTTCAAAAATGAAAGCCTAATTTTATGACCAATACGTTTTTTTTATTTTTTGTTTGTTTTTTTACATTTTTGCAGTGTTTACAGATTTCCTTCCAATTTATCATTTCTGTAATACAAAAAAATAAAATAATAAAAATTAGTAATTACAATTATAATGAACGTGGATGGGAAAAGAATTGTGTAATTGTCATGCAATAAAAAAATACAAAATAAATACAAAAAATAATAATAATAATATATATATATATATATATATATATATATATATATATATATATATATATATATATATATATATATATATATATATATATATAATTTCACAATTCAATAGTCCTAAAAATATTTGTATTTTAAAATACACCGTTTTATAAATGTTACCCCATCATGTTCTTTTGCCTGTAATAACATTATTTTATAAATGTACAGTACTGTGTAAAAGTCTTAGGCACATAAGATGTTTCACAGAAGCAAATGTCTTAAGATGGTTATTTATATCTTCATCTTTTGTGTGTCAATAAGACATATAAATGTCAGACTCCCAAACATTACTTTTGCAAATAGAAAAGATTGGAATAGAAGAACAGGGAGCCCTGAAACAGATGTCATGTCCCCCACAGAGCCCCCCACTGAACATCGAGTCAGTCTCAGATGATATAAATCGATAGAAGCAATTGAGAATAGATAGAAAAACTGTGGCAAATTCTCCAAGAAGCTTGGAACATCCTATCTGCCAAAAACAAGAAAAACTGTGTCCAGGTATACCTAGAAGAATTGGTGCTGTTTTAAAGGCAAAGGCTTTTTAAAGGACTTTGTATGACATTAAGTGATAAATGAAAACTATTTATGTCATTATTTTTGAAGACATCCTCATTATGCAACATTTTGCACAAGTGCCTAAAACTTTTGCACAGTGCTGGACATCATTAGGCTCTCTGAGAACCCAAACATTGGAAAATAAAAACTTCATTAAAAAATACTGTCAATCAAACTATGCTAATATCTTCATCTGACCCCGTTAAAACCCAATAGACTGACATTATTGAACTCTCTGATAACTCAAAATAGGCATGCACCTTTCAGAAATGTGACTTCTTCAATATAGTTACATTGTTTCTGTTTTGGTCAATTTGACACATTCAATGACACAAATCCGTATAGCTAATTGGCGTGTATTAAAATAGTGTGTAAATACATCAGACATCATTAGCATGCAAAAATTAATTGCATTTATTTATGTTTTGTTTTTTAGTTTTTTGACTTGCCGAAACCCCCAAACTTAATGTTACATTTGACAAGTTAACACGTTAAAAGTGCAATAAACAGCCTTCAATGTAATAGGGGAACAAACTGTCTTTGCAAGTCCCACTTAATAAACAGCAATGCATTTTGACTATTTTAAACAGTATTATATCTATTTTAAAACAGAGCACCGTTATAGTTATAATGTGGACTGTCCACAGATAGGGCATATCAATCTCATCTGTGTTGAGGTTGTGCAGTGCAGATTTTCTCTCTTGAGACATTAAATGAAGGCTTCTTCTTGTCTCCCTGTGTGTGTAGATATGTCTGCTTGAGCGTGTGTGTGTGTGTGTGTGTGTGTGTGTGTGTGTGTGTGTGTGAATGTGACTTTAAAGGTGATCATCTGAAACGCAGACAACAACAGCACATTAACTTTCTACAATGACGATGCCGGAGTTTCACTTACAGGGATTGAATTTGCAGGAAATTAATAAGTAAAATCAACCTTATAAGGTATCCATGGGATCACAAGAGATGGCTGGCAAAGCCTGCTGTACTTCACACAAGTGTGGCTCTGCTTTCAGACTCAACAATAAAGCAGAAGATGCGTTAGATACTTACATGTCCACCCTGTAACAGTTAAAAGGGTAAACGAGTGCATCTTATACCTGACTGTTCATTTTAGGCATTGTGCCAGCATTCATGTATTCATCCATAACTCCATGTTTACACTTCAGGCAATACAGGCATTGGTTTAATAATCTTAATAAGCCATTTCAACCAGATGTAACCCTTCATTTATATTTATTATTATTATTATTATTGTGATATGGATGGGGGGTTGCCTTAAGAGATTCAGGTTCACCCAGTTATATTAAATCCTATTTTTGACTCATGTTGGCACATGAAGCATTTAAAGTTACTTAGAAAACATTATACAGTGTAACCCTTCTCTTTATCATTAAATGTTAATTCTCCACATATTTCATTACTATGCTTAATATATATGATACAAAATGTATCTATTACATTGCACTGTTGTGGCACCAATTTAAGACTCAAAAATATAACTGAAAGTGCAATAGAAACATGTGTTGTCCATATCTAACTGTACATTAAAGGCATTGCGCCAGCGCTCATGTCTGCCTTCATGAAAAAAAGGTGCGTTTTAAGGGTTTCTATATATGATACAAAATCTGTTAACATCTTTATTGGCATTATAAAGATAGTGCACATTCATAATGCACGCATCCAACGTTAAAAAATGCATCCAGAACATATTTTAGAATCTCTTTTTTCCTAGTAAAAATGTGTCCGAATGGAATACAGACACTAAAGCGCATGCAATACTAATGTTATGCCATTATCAAGCCGGTCTTACCCAAAATTACGCAGCGCAGACGTCTCTGTATGAATAGTCCACTTGGCCAAGTTACTTGTGCTTTGTGGATCAAACAAAACCACCCAGTTTCGCCACACAAACAGGACGCCTGGACCTCCTGCACTTATCAAAAGACGTCCTTGGCACGGAAGAACCCAACGCGCAAAAAGAGCGCATGGAAAAAGTCCAGATCCAACTTGCCCTCAGCAGTCCATCGCGCGATCATTTATGCATATGTGCAGTCGTTGGGTTTTGTTAGAGATGTTGCGCCCTTGTCTTCGTTGACCTCAGCTTTCAGTTTATTTTTCCCCCAAACTTAAAGGTAGTCCAGCGATTGAGAATAAAAGTCCGTGATTAACATTCAGCAGCGTTGCGCTATCCGCTTCCTCTCCCTCTGAGTGCGGCTGACCCCCGCGGTGAGGAGACTTCTCCGGCGTCTCGATCTGTCCCTGTACCTCCAGTGAATGAGCGCGTGTATACTGGAGCTGCGCTTCATAGAGCTCCTCCCTCCACACACTCAAAGGGCTTTTCGTGACTACTTATGGAGGAGAGAGAGAGACCAGAATGCATCCTTGAGCACCATGGTTTCGTGTTATTTTTTATTTTTTTACTGTTTTAGCCTTGTCCCAGAGTCAGACTTTAAAGGAGTAGTCCACCCAAAAATGAAAATTCTCTCATCATTTACTCACCCTCATGTCATCCCAGAAGTGTATGACTTCTTATGTCTTCTTCTGCTAGAGCACAAAGAGTTTTAGTATATCTCTGCTCTATAGGTCCGTACAATGCAAGTGAATGGTGACCACAAATTTGAAGCTAACAAAAGCACATAAAGGCAGCCAACAATGAATCCATATGACTCCGGTGGTTTAATCCATGTCTTCTGAAGCGATCCAATCGGTTTTGGCCTTTTTGACTATAAATCTTGGCACGCTTCTTTGGAGATCATGATTTCGAGCTTGAGCTTCCTAACGGCATATTCCCTGCTTTCCAAACGGGATAAACCTGCCTCCGAAGGGCATTTCAAAGGGGTAACAATTGTGGGTGCCATGAGGGACGTTCCAAACCAAAGGGCTCATAAATAGGTGCTTCCAGTGGTGGATTTAGGCATGGGCGACATGGGCAGTCACCCAGGGCGGCATCTTGCAGTAGGGTGGCATGAGGCAGCGGCTTCTTTGGCGTGGATAGATGATGCTGAAGTGCGTACAGAATTATATTTTTTAGCCCTACACCCTTTAAACCTCTGAAGCGCTCACTCTGGAGGGCAAACCCTCTGAAGAGATTAGGGTTTAGGAATGAAACACACCCCAGTGCTCTGCATGCATAAAGCACTAGGAAGTGTAATCAAGCTTGAAATGATGATTGTGCCTTGAAACTGCATTTACAAGATGTATAGTGAAAGAATGAGTTCTATTTTGGTCTGTTTTCACCCAAAACCAATTGGATAGCTTCAGAAGATGTGGATTAAACCGTGGAGTCATATGGATTCATTTTGTGATACCTTTATATGCTTTCTGAACCTTCAAAGTTCTGGTCACCATTCACTTGCATTGTATGGACCTACAGAGCTGAGATAATTTTCAAAAATTATTTGTTTGTGTTCTGCAGAACAAAGAAAGTCATATACATCTAGGTTGGCATGAGGGTGAGGAATTGATGAGATAATTTTCATTTTTGTGAATTATTCCTTTAAATATTAAACTCCAAATGCACATAAAGGCAGCAAAAAGTAACCCACAAGACTCCAGTGGTTTAATCCATGTCTTCTGAAGTTATCCATTCTATATTTTAGGTGCTGTGACTCATCATCATTTCTTTAAGTTGTGTGACCATTTTAATCCCCTTTTAGTTTTCTTGCAGTTAAATAATCATGGGTCATGACAAATTGATTTTTAAAAGTAAATATATTTCATATAATTAGATAATATGAGTAATATCAATCAATAGGTCATAAAAACTCCATGTATAATAATCACGCAAGCATTTTATTTTATTCTTCAGTTTGGGTGAAGTATAGAATACTACTGTCATGCCAACTATGTGCAAATATGTTCAAATGTTCTATTAATAATGTATTTTGTATCTTAATATTCACATTTGCATAAGCATCTCAAAAGGAACATACAAAGGCATACTTGCTATCAAGGTGACTGAAACACTTTATAAACTCTATAGACAATGGCCATCTAAGCTCTCTCATTCGCTCTCTCGCTCACACACTTTCTCATTTCTCTCTTTTTTTAAATAATGACTAACATACCAGCTAGAGTGACAAATCGCGTAAACCTCATCATGAGTCATATAACTGTTAATTCTTGTCTTGAAAGTGTTGTATGTAACTGAACCTACTATTACAGAAATCACATTTTTAGATAATTAAATTTAATTATCAGTTGCAATCTTAATGGTCAATATTAGGTGAATTCATCTCATATACTGCAAGGAAAAAGAGGAACATGGATCATTTTATTTATTTTTCTATTCATCTGGTTTGAGGTAGTTTTGTGCAAACACGCCCCTCAAAGCCCACACCTTTTCTTCTGTATGTACATTACATAAGGCATGTACACCCACATGAGAGTGATAAGGCAAGTCAACTTTCACATATTCTTCCAGGTGCTTACATAAATCAACAGAGCATTTTGACAGTTTCAATCTTTTGATCAATACAGAATAAAATAGATAACTGAAAACAAATGAAGGGATTGAAATGTATGGAAGCCTGTTGGGGTCATTTGACGCAAAAAAATACTAATAATTATAATTTAGGGAGTAATTGGATGAATCTAATGAAAACACATCTAGGTCACATTTCACCCCACAATATAGGCCCTAGTATATGTACTGTAGAATAAATAGAATTTGTGGTGGAAATCTGCCTGTTTGTCATGAAATTAATGCAAAAATAAGTTATTATTATTTCTGTAAAACTTTACAATAGGTTCTAATTGTAAAAATGTGTTATCCTGAACTAACAATTAACTAATATATATATATATATATATATATATATTAATCTTAGCCATTGATGGTAACTACAAAATTGTTCTATTTGTTAACATTAGTTAACATGAACTTACAATGAACAATATTTATTAAGCATTTATTCATCTTAAAATTTGTAACATTCAATATAGTAATAACACTTTTAAATCAAATGTTGTATTTGTTAACATTAGTTAATGCACTATGGATAAACAATAACCATGAACAATTGTATTTTTATTAACTAACTTAAACAAATATTAATTACATGCTGTAAAAATATATTGTTAATTGTTTGTTCATGATACCTAATGTAATAACTAATGTTAACGAATGGAACTTTATTGTAAAGTGTTACAGAGTTGATAAATATATATATATATATATATATATATATATATACTGTATATGTATAAATATATATTCATCAAAACTGCTGACTCTGGTTCAAACATATAGGGCTGAACAGCTGTCAGTCATATTGCTTATGATGTCTAATTATCCAAAGCAGTGATGTCAATACTCCGCCCTATTCTGGATACTGGGCTGGGAGCACCAGCTCATTTTCATTTAAAGACACACACAAAAACAGCTCGTTTTTATTCCCACCCAAAAATTGCCATTTTCAACATGGTATAATCAATTATCTGTAGGGTATTTTGAGCTGAAACTTCACAGACACATTCTGGGGACACCAAAGAATTAAATTACATCTTGTGAAAAGGGCATAATAGGTGCCCTTTAACAGGTAAGCATTGAGCTTCACCTAAAATAAGCTATATGCTTTACCTTGGCTACTGGTAAGGATGGACATTTTGAGTAAATTCAGCATTTGAGTACTCGCATTCACACTCTGTTTCATGTGCAGCCTGGTTTCAAGGCAGTGAGACGCAGCTATGTCCTCATTCTGGCAACCCGCATGAGCTTCGAGTCTGAGCCGACAACTCTCCAATATTTTGAATTTAGACAGCAGTACCCATTTCATACACTTGTTGTCAATCTTACATATAGCACCTTTAATATTAACCAAGATTAATAAGTGCTGTAAAACGATTGTTCATTGTTAGTTCATATTAATTAACTTAGTTAACTAATACTGTATAAACGAATACAAACTTATTGTAAAGCGTTACCCTTATTTATTTCTTTAGGAAATGCAACTCGAACATATTATTGTTTTTGGTTATTTATGCAATGAAATAGTAATGCAAATAGAGGGCTGGTTTTATGCAGCTCGCAATATATTGAAAATGCAGAATGCAATATATATATATATAATGACCCCCAAAGTATTTAGACACTCATTTAGCCACGCCTAAAATCTTAATTGTATTACATTACATTAGATAACAGAATCCCAGACCAAGTGGCATCGCTAGACAAATGATGCTAGAGCTTTTTTGTGCAATGACTTTTAACCAACTGGCCTCAAGTTCATTTTTGTAGATGTATGAATTTCCCTCAAGTTCACACAGCTGTCCTAGCAGAGTAACCACGGTTGGCAACCAGAAAGTGTCCAAAATGATTTTCATTTTTAACAATATTTTAATTTTCATCATTTAAACCCTAACGTCTTTTTGTGGAATATGTTGCTTGAAAACTGTGCTTGTGCTATCCATTATTTAAAATAGTCACCACTTGTTGTGATATGTTGTTGTCTAATGCAATGATATTCAGACACATTGAAGTGTGTCTTAAGTGTCCAACTATGTTTTGGGGCTGCCACTATAAATCTTATTAGCATCAAATAAATGTATTCTATTCATGCAGTACTAAGAAATTCAGGCCAATAATGTATTGTTTGTATCAATATATGTAATTAATTTTCAGAATAAGGCTTCTGCATTCGCCATCTGTTTTAGCTAAATTAAACAGATCTTCTTTAAGTAGCAGCAGTCTTCAGTTCAGAGTCAGCAACTGCTAATGACTGCTGAGTTAAGACATGCTCAGCTTATTGTGATCACCTCTTTCTTGTAGATCCACAATAACTGGAATTTAACTTTTCTGGAACTGATATTTAGAGAGCAGTTTTGAGTTGTTCTATATCAGTGTTTTCCAAACATTTTCACAAAGGAACACACATTTTAAATGCGAGACAAGACAGGGACCCCCAACAAGTGTGACGTATTCATTGAAAAAATTATTTAAAAAAAACAAATCCACACTGATTGTAATGTGAATTCGGCAACAGTTGGTCGAATGTTTTGCTGCTGAAATTGGTTTAACTCAAATTTGAATCACTGCCCCCAGTGGCTGAAGCTGGAATTGTTGTTGAATATATGATCACGTATCAGCTCAAGTTGCTGGGTGAAATGTCCACAGTGTGGTGCCGAAAGTTATTTTTTTTCGTTTTTCAAAGTCAACAGAAATACATATTTGATTAACTCTACACTCTAACCCAAACCCCAACCGTAAACCTAAAGCCCAGCATTTCTTCTATAAGCATTATGCACAGTTATGAACAATTATGAACTTTGTTCACTAGGGATAGTGAAAAATGTAGGTAAGTAGAGAATTATTTCAGCAAAAGAACTCACAATGAGATCAGTCTAAAAAAATATTTCAAGATGCTGGATAAAGCAAGAAAGTTCTGATTCTATATATTGTAAAGATAACAGAATTTTCATTAGTTTGAGCTATTTTTTGTCACCATTCACTTGCATCTATCTATCTATCTGTCTGTCTGTCTGTCTATAGATCTATCTATCTATCTGTCTATCTATCTGTCTGTCTGTCTGTCTATAGATCTATCTATCTATCTATCTATCTGTCTGTCTGTCTGTCTGTAGATCTATCTATCTATCTATCTATCTATCTATCTATCTATCTATCTATCTATCTATCTATCTATCTGTCTGTCTGTCTGTCTGTCTATCTATCTATATGTCTGTCTGTCTGTTTAACTCTGTCTCTCTCTCTCTCTATCTATCTATCTATCTATCTATCTATCTATCTATCTATATATATATGTCTGTCTGTCTATTTATCTCTCTATCTAGCTGTCTGTCTATTTACCTATCTATCTATCTATCTATCTATCTATCTATCTATCTATCTATCTATCTATCTGTCTGTCTGTCTGTCTGTCTGTCTATAGATATATCTATCTGTCTGTCTGTCTGTCTATCTATATGTCTGTCTGTCTGTTTAACTCTGTCTCTCTATCTATCTATCTATAGATATATCTGTCTGTCTGTCTGTCTGTCTATTTATCTCTCTATCTTTCTATCTATAGATATATCTGTCTGTCTGTCTATCTATTCATCTCTCTGTCTGTCTGTCTGTCTCTCTCTATCTATCTGTCTATCTATCTGTCTATCTATAGATATATCTGTCTGTCTGTATATTTATCTCTCTATCTAGCTGTCTGTCTATTTATCTCTCTATCTATAGATATATCTGTCTGTCCGTCTGTTTATCTCTCTATCTATCTATCTCTCTGTCTGGCCGTCTGTCTATCTATCTATTTGTCTGTCTGTCTGTCTCTATCTGTCTGTCTGTCTATCTATCTGTTTATCTCTCTGTCTGTCTCTCTGTATGTCTATCTATCTGTCTGTCTGTCCATCTCTCTGTCTGTCTTTATGTCTATCAATCTGTCTGTCTGTCCATCTCTCTCTGTCTGTCTGTCTGTCTGTCTGTCTGAGATTCCTAGCAATTCAGTTGGTGAAATCCTTTTTCTTAGGGATAACACTACTAACCAGGCCTCAGACCGCACTTGTGTTTTACCCACCCTTTTCTTTGTAGAGTTCTTACATTGATATAACGATCTCTAAAGACACACAAAAGGTACCACAAATAGCCATCTACTAAAGAATTCAGACAGATAGACTAGTTGAATAAACAAACCAAAAGGCATGCATACCTTTAGACTGTTCAGTGAATAAAAGAATGCCTCAGTTACAACACCTAGTGAGGTAGGTAGCATTTTAGGCATCATAGTGAAGTGATCATGACGTGAAGGCTGTTCACAAAAGCAGACAGGCTAATTATACTGCCATCTAAGATACCTTGTTTTAGTTACATTTTAAGGTGGCATGGCAAGCGTCCTACACAGAGAAGGCAATCCTTTAATGCATTGCAACGAGTAACAAAAATAAAACATTTTCACACAGGAAATCAACATGTTGCTACTGAATGTTACGGTAACCTGAAATTATTCATACTGTCAAAGCGGCATGCCCCATCAGACATTTTTACATCAATTCAAAATGTGTTTATCTTTTATTATGGTGCTACATCCGAAATGTGGGCCCTGGTCCTGTGGGAACCAGGAAATAACGGCATTCACATAAACAATGTTTAGCATGATTCAGTGTTTGCATTTCTGATCTAAAATGACATTTTTACTCCACTGATGGTTAGGTTTAGGATTGGGGTTTGGATTAAGCATTAGAGTTAATAAAATATGCATTCTTTTTGACTGCATTTCATCATCAAATACAACTAACTACAGTAATACAGTAGCTCTATTTTAATAACAACAACAACAACATTTCATTTCACAACTGTCACAGCATTATTAATTGCATAAGACTCTCAAATCACATTCTCATATCACTTGGCGGTCTAGAACAAACAGATGCAATAAACTTGAAATACTTGGATGGTATTCAGGGTTGATTCTAACCTGGGGCTTAATATCTAAGATTGTCACGCAATCTTTAACTGTACTCAAGTGGAAATGCATCTTTCCATTTTAAAATTTTTTTTAATGACAAAATACAAAAAAAGAGAAATATAATATACTACTTACCAGTGGTGAATTCTCAGGGCCAGCAAAGCCATCTCTGCTTTCAAACATGCCACATAAATAAATATTTTTCATCCTTTCGTTCACAATCACCCTTTTGCCTATGTATTTTTAATCGCTTTCCACTCTTAATTAATCCACAAACATATAGAGAAAAACTAAAAGTTTTCAGAATGTATTCCTTGATGCTTACAAGCAAAGTGTGACAACTTTTTCGCTAATCTCATACCCGAAGCCGAGCTCGTTAGCTGATGCAGTGCGTGAGTTTGAGCTCCACCCCGTCAGGCCTTCAGAATTTCCACAGAATCACTCAACAGTGCAAATGAACGAGCAGCTAAAGTCAGTTTGTCAGATTCATCAGCCAATCAGATTCATTTATTTGTTCTTGTTGGGTGTGATCTTTAGGATATGAAAGCAATGGCGCTATCGCCATTGAGAAAGAGATCCTTATGGATTTAAAAACACAAGATGTTCTGCATGACTTTCTGATTGCTGATGTCACGCTGTGTTGAATTCTGGGTAACTGTTTAGTGTAGACGCCATATTAGGAGGATCGAGCTTCTTTTCTGCTAGTGCGTTTATGGTGGGGTTTTGATTTTCGTTTTGATTTTGGAATATATCACCATGATCGTGTAGATAGCATGTTCGCAGCTGTGGCTCAGTTGGTAGAGCGGGTTGGCCACCAATTGCAGGGTTGGCCCACACTCTACATGCCGAAGTGTCCTTGGGCAAGACACTGAACCCCAAGTTGCTCCCAATGGCAGGCTAGTGCCTTGCATGGCAGCTCTGTAGCCATTGGTGCATGAGTGTGTGTGTGAATGGGTGAATGAGTCACAGTGTAAAGTGCTTTGAATACCGTTAAGGTTAAAAAAAGGTGCTATGTAAGTGTAGACCATTTACCATGTTGAGGAGGTAATGAGAAGATGTTGCATGGCATGGATAGTGGTGCACTTAGTCCAAAAACAATGTAGTTCACGATGTCCGGGTATGTCAGTGGAGGTAGTGCTTCAGGGTCTGAAATCCATTCTTGGGCTGCCAACTCATATGGATCTATGTTGTTAACGGAGTTTCATTTCTCCAAATACCATTACTTGGCATTGGCATTCAGTTTGTCCCGAGTGGGCCCACTTTCTTTTTCTTTTCTCTTATCCATATAATTCCAGAATTAACAGTAGCAGAGATGGTGGTTCCGTCCCATCATGCAACGTGGCGTGACATGGCTTCGCATTCTCTATAGCAACATCAGGAGTTTTCTAAGTGTAAATTAGGCTGCTTGAGCATGCAGTGCCAGATCAAGTTTTGATTTTACAACTTCCTACTAGGAAAAGTGCAATGTAATGCACCTTGAAGTCAGAATTACAACTTGTAGGCTCGTGCAGAAATTCTCAACTCCGATTTTGCCGAGATGTAGGGGCATGATGTCACATAAACATGTAGACACTCAGAGAGATACTACAACGTGATAAACATTCACTTTATTAAGTAATATCAATAAATGAGTTAATATCCACTTTACATGATATTAAAGCTTGTTTAACAAATGCCTGCAGAAACTGGTTTATAAAACATTATAATCTCTTTTGATAATCATACACCTGAAGCACAATTCTTAGCGCTGCAGCATTGTTTATCAGTTGGGTTGCTAGGAGACATCTCTAATGAGAGTCAAACCCCTGCTAAGCTAACAGGAGCGTTGCTGTTCCGAATATCGGGGAATGGAATGCATTTATGGTCGGAGATATCAAGTAGAAATTTCCCACATCCAACTTGAATGGAACGCGATTTTACCAGGCATTATAGACCTCCTTGGTAGATTCAAGTGAAAAATTATGTTTTTTGACATTCATTTCACAAAACAGTCATGCTGCAGTTAAAATTAGGCTTGCTTGAGCGTTAAGTGTTGTTTCAAGTTCTGGCTTTCGTGTGTGGACGTGTTTTAAAAATGTCAGTTGGTATTAGAGTTGGTATTGACTGCCACATAATGTATGACTGGCCACGTAATGGCATATGGCATCTTGTTCATTGTGAAACTGTATTTTCTTAATGGCATGAATCGCACTGAAGGCCTAGACTTAAAATGCATGGCCCGCGGCTGCTACTAACAGAAAAAAGTAGAGACTAATCAAACAAATGACCACGTGGTATTGTGCAATAGCTCACCTGAATGGACAAACAAAGAGATGGTGTTTACAAGTACATGGTATTATACAAGAGTGCAAACAAGGTGTTGTTGTATAAGGTTCATAATATCTAGCCTGAGTTATTTAACTAGTGTTTGATTAAACATCCAGAACAACAGAGAGTTTGGCTATTTGCCTGTGGTGCACAATGAGAAGAATGCATATTCTAACTAATAGTACTTTAACTAATTGCTGGCACTTATATGCAGATAATCTCTGTTTTACTGCCAAGTAAAAGAGCAGTGGTATCAATAACAAGCAGTCATGTTGGTTTGATGTGAGACTGCAACTCATTTTATGGATCTTAAATTAGCCATAATCTGTTTAAATATTTCTCAGTAATGGTTTTGGGTGAAGCTGCTCATAGCATGTGTAGACATATTCTTGTTTTTGACTCAAGTTAACACTCAAGGTTGTGTGTCCTAGCTTGCTTGATTGGTGGAAAAGCTTTATATTTTCAGATATTATAAATCCAGAATTATTTGCATTGAGCAGGTTATGATATGTATGAGATGGTATTTCTTAACATTTCTTTAGCAGTATCTTTGTCTTGTTTTCCAGTAAAATGATCTAATCATCTTTAAAACAAAATTCTATTACTTGAGAATTTTTTTTATGAGATTTATGCTTAGTGGCGTAGTCGGCTAAAGCGCATAACTGTTAATCAGAAGGTCGTTGGTTCAATCCCCACAGCCACCATTGTGTCCTTGAGCAAGGCACTTAACTCCAGGTTGCTCCGGGTTGTCCCTGTAATAAGGGCACTGTAAGTCGCTTTGGATTAAAGCGTCTGCCAAATGCATAAATGTAAAATGTAAATGTAAATATTTCTATTGGAAAGCAAGACAAAGATACTGATTACAAGTATTATTTGCAATGTTTTAACATTTCAATTATATGTTTCCATTTTCTGAAGAAAATGTGAGGGGTGCTTGCCAGGGCAAAAACTATGGAAGCCAGTTTCAGATAGGGATTAGGGGATCAATAAAATTTAAAGTAATTCTGATTTACCAGTCAGAATTTTAATATTTACACAAAGGTGTAAATATTAAAATTACACCTTTATTTTTAAAGATATAAAGTTGCAGTTGTGTGATATAAGCTTGCAACTGAAATAAACTTGCAATTGCAAGAAATAAACTCGCAATTAAAAAATATTTAGTCGCAATTGCAAGATACAATTTAAAATTGTAAAATATAAGGTTGCAATTGTGGAAAATAAACTAGCATGTGAGATAAACTTGCAATTGAGAGAAATAAAGTCATGATTATAAGAAATAAAGTTACAATTGCAAAATATAAACTTGAAATTGCGATATATAAAGCTACAATTGCAATTATAAACTTTAAACTTACAAAAACTTTCGATTGCAAAAAATAAAACTCACAATTATAAGAAATAAAGTCGCAATTGCAAGATACAACTTGAAATCACGAGATATTAAGTTGCAATTGTGGAATGTAAACTAGCAAGTGAGATAAAATTGCAATTGCGAGAAATAAAGTCATGATTATACGAAATAAAGTTACAATTGCAAAATATAAACTCACAATTATAATAAATAAAGTCGCAATTGCAAGATACAACTCGAAATCGTGAGATACAGTAAAAACCACGAGATATAAAGTTGCAATAGCTGAATATAAACAAGCAATTGAGATAAACTCACAATTACGAGATATAAAGTTGCAAGTGCGAATATACATTTTCAACTGAGATAAACTTGCAACTGTGAGAAATTAACTCACAATTAAGAACAAATAAACCGCAATTGCAAGATACAACTCGAAATCGTGAGATACAGTAAAAAGTTGCAACTGCAGAATATAAACTAGCAATTGAGATAAACTCTCAAGTGCGAGAAATAATGTTGCAATTGTGAGAAATTAACTCACAACTAAGAAAAACAAATCCACAACCGCAAGATACAACTCAAAATTGCAAGATATAAAGTTGCAATTGCAAATATAAACTTCCAACTGAGATAAAATTGCAATTGCAAGAAAAAAACTCGCAATTATAAGAAATAAAATCGCATCTGAAAGATACAACTCGAAATCGCGAGATTTAAAGTTGCAATTGCTGAATATAAACTAGCAATTGAGATAAACTTGCAATTGCGAGAAATAAAGTCACGATTATAAAAATAAAGTTGAATTTGTGAGATAAAAACTTGAAATTGCGAGATTTACAGTTGAAATTGCGAATATAAACTCACAACTAATATAAATAAAGTTGCAATTGTGAGTTATAAACTTGCAATTATAAGAAACAGACGCAATTGCAAGATGCAACTCGAAATCGCAAGATATAAAGTTGCTGAATATAAACTAGTAATTGAGATAAACTCGCAATTGCGAAAAAATAAATGTTGCGAGATATAAAGTTGCTACTGCAAATTTAAACTTGCAACTGAGATAAACTTGCAATTGCGAGAAATAAACTCACAATTATAAGAAATAAAGTAGCATTTGCAAAATAAAACTCAAAATTGCGAGATATTAAGTTGCAATTAATGGACATAAACTCGCAACTTAGATAACATCGCAATAGTGGGATATAAACTGTCAATTGAAATATAAACTAGCAATTGCGAGAAATAAACTCGCAATTATTAGAATTAAAGTTGCATCTGAAAGATTGTAAAGTAAACAAAAATTTGTAAGTAAAATAAAAAGTCGCAATTGTGAGAAACAAAACTGTAAACTAAGAAGAATTCAGTCACAAGTTGCATGTTGCAGGAAAAGAAATGCTGCAGGTAAGAACCACACCCCCCTCAAAAGAGGAAGGGTCATATAAATAAAAATAGCCCATTCATACAGAAGCAATGGTCCATATATATAGTATGTTTTGCTTTCGATCCGGATAGTGCTGTTTACTCTTGAGTGAGATACGAGGGCAGGTATCACACAGAGGCACAATTGCACGCAAAGCAAACATTACTAAAGCTGTTAACAAATGCCACATAACATGTTCCAGCATGTCTTGCCAACAGCTACAGGAACAGAAAATCACATGCTGATTATTAAAGTGATAAGGGAGGAGTTCTCTGGCATTAGACAGCAGTTTAGTGTTACAGTATAAGGCATCATGCTTATCTTTTTTTAAAGTTTTTTTTTTTTTTTTTTTGTGTTCATAAAATTTTTGGAATGGATTGCAATATAGTAAAATGTGTTAAATGGAGCTTAGAGCACTACACTTTAGTAGCTGAAAGCATTGTCAAATTAGTCAAATCATTGGTAGAAAGCTATTAAATGTTATTTGAATACTGTGAAAGCTTGAATTCTGTGGAAACTTTCTTTGGAATTCTGTGCGGACAGATTCTGGGTAGGCCTTCCTATTGTTTTTCTATTATAAACTTCATCACTGTAGATATATTATCAAACCAAATGGTTCATTGATTATTTTAACAACCCCTTCAGATACTTCTAAAAGCTATTACATAACTGCCTTTGAGAAAATAGATTTTTTGTATTTATTGTTTTTTATTATTATTATCATTCAGAACTGATATTCCAGTTACATTGATACCGAATTCATTTGAAATACTTCCCATATTCTACATATTACTGCATGTACATCTTGCATTGAAATGATTGCATTGAAATTATGGATTATTTAAAATTTCCTTATTTCAATGTGATGATTGACATGTGATATTTGATCTCTCATGCATTTAAAAAAACACTTTTCCAAAGATACATTATTTGCATACAGTATAGGACCTTTTCCTGGGATGCTTATGAGCATGAGGCCTTCCATCTTTCCACGTAAGTAAGTGATCCACCAACAAGTCATATTTGTAAAACAATCTATCAAAAGTTAATGTGGTCCAAAAGGTACATCATTTGTCATTTTAGTGCACACAGTAGACTCTAGACTGTCATTTAAAGGGTTATCTTCTGCCGAACCAAGTCACGTGACACAACAGCATGCCATCAATTTCTTTGAAGCGCTCCCACGAATGCAGCGCCAACAAAAGTGCCTCTGGTAAGAAATCTCTATATGTTTTTTCATTGAAACCTGTTTTTGTATTGTTACGAGCCTGGCTCAACGCAAGCAACAGAGTAGGAAAAGGCCACACACGGAATAGGAATAAACTAGATTTATTAAATTAATATAATTTTAAACAGAATAAACTTTGTGCAGCCAGTAATGAAATTGGCCTTAACAGAAATAAGAAAAAAATATAAACAATCAGTGCCATGAATAAGCAAAACAAAATCCTAAACGGTGCGGGAGAGATACAACGGAGTTGTCTTGTCTCTCCCGGTCTCATCTGAAGCGTCTTTAAAGACCCAGACCAGGAACTAATTAGCACAACTCCAAACACCTGTGCCCAGCTCACCTGTAGGAGACAGACACAGTGCACAGCCAGGAGGAGGAGCCAGGCAAGGCCGTAACACCCCCCTCCTTACGACAGAGGCCTCTCAAAGAGAGACTCTGGAAAAATTACACACTCCCCCCCCCCCAGCACCCAAACATCGAACAAACCTAACAAATAACTAACATACATATCACATCTCAATAAATACATACAGAAAAAAAATAAAAAATAAATACTCAACTTTGTCTAGGTGTTATGGCTTGGACACTCCGCCCAAGCCTGCAAAACAGATGCAAAATGGTCACTTGAGTCCAGCAGGCCCCCACCCCTCCACTCAATCCCTCCCTCGAACCCAAGGCTCCAGCAAGTCCCGGTACCTGAAAAGCCAAATTTTAAGGAGACTAGGCAGAGAAAGAGATGAGATACAAGAGAGAGACAGACAGGACAAAACACTGACTCAATCGGGCTCACACGGGGCACGGGACAAGGCGTCAGCCATGACGTTGTCCACACCCCGAATGTGCCGGATCAGTAAGCTATACGGTTGTAAAAATAACACCCAGCGCATGAGGCCTGACTTGGACTCTTTAGAGAATATAAGAACGTTAGTGGGTTATGATCAGAATAAATGGTAACCGGAACAGCACCCCCACTTAAATAAACATCAAAGTGTTGTAATCCCCATATTAAAGATAGTGTTTCTTTTTCGCTGGTCGAGTAATTCAACTGGTGACGATTACAATTTTTAGAGAAGAAACACACTGGTCGGTCTACCCCTTGCTCATCCCCCTGCAGGAGTACGGCCCCAGCACCCACATGGCTAGCATCGACCTGCATCTGGAATGACTGGTCCATGCGGGGAGCCCTTAACACAGGAGCAGATGTTAACAACAACTTCACATTATCAAATGCGGCCTGACAAATCACGGTCCAATCAAATTTAATACGGCCCTTCAAAAGGTCGGTCAACGGGGCAACAACAGTGGAAAAGTTAGCACAAAAACCACGATAATACCCCACCATTCCTAAAAAATGTCTGAGCTCAGGTTTGGTAGCTGGAACAGGGAAATTATCGATAGCCACCACCTTAGCGTGCACAGGCCTCACCTGGCCCTGCCCCACCACCTTCCCCAAATAAATAACTGTCGCCTGGGCAAACTCGCACTTAGCGAGATTTACAGTGAGGCAAGCTTCAACTAGCCATTTTAAAAGAGCCTGGATACGCTCAAGATGTTCAGACCACCCGTCACTATACACGACCACATCGTCCAAATAAACAGCACAGCCCTGTAAACCAGAGACTACGCGGTTCATTAGTCTCTGAAATGTAGCGGGCGCATTTCGTAACCCAAAACTCATCACAGAGTACGAATACAGGCCAGACGGCGTTATGAAGGCTGAAACCTCCTGAGCCCGAGATGTCAAAGGAACCTGATAGTAGCCTTTAAGTAAATCAAACTTACTTACGAACCTGGCTGAACCTACCCGGTCAACACAGTCTTCAACCCTTGGGAGCGGAAAAGAATCTGGCTTTGTGATGTTATTTAACTTCCGATAATCGGTACAAAATCTATACGTCCCATCAGGTTTACTAACTAGAATGCAAGGCGAAGCCCAACTAGAATAAGAGGGTTCTGCCAAACCATTATTCAGGAGATACTTCACCTCTGCCTCTAGGTGCTGCTGTTTCTCGAGTGACACCCGATAGAACCTCTGCCTTATCGGCTCAGAATCACCCACATTGATGTCGTGCTTGATCAAATGAGTACACGACGGTGTGTCTGAAAACAAAGCAGGAAAGTTAAAAATCAACGACTCAAATGCTAATGCCCTCTCCTTGGACAAATTCCCAAGTAGTGTGTCCAAATCAGACAACTTCTCTGAGTTCTTCAACCGAGGCTGGAGCACACAGTCATCTGGGCTAACCACATCCTCATCACCACACGCTGCTACCATGTGGGGAGAGGAGCTAGATATCCCAGCAACTGCAGCCAAAGCAACTGACTTAACCTGATCACCAGTCTCTGCTGCCCCAGAAACCGGAGACCTACTGTAATAAGGTTTCAAAAGATTAATGTGACAGAGTTGCGTATTACGCCTACGGTCAGGAGTTGAAACTAAATAATTCAGGTCCGACACCTGCCGAACAACCGTATAGGGACCTGCGTATTTAGCAAGAAAGGGTGAACCGGCTATCGGCAACAGCGCCAGAACCTGATCTCCAGGACTGAACACTCTCGGCTCAGCCCGGCGGTCATACCAACTCTTCATTTTCTTCTGAGCCTTAGTCAGATTTTCTACAGCCATCTCACAAGCTAAGAACAATTTCCGGCGGAAGCCGTTCACATACTCCAACAAGTTAGAGGGACTCTCAGGACACTTCAGCTTATCCCGCAGGACAGCTAATGGCCCACGAACTCTATGGCCAAACACCAAATCATTACGTGAGAAACCTGTACTTTCCTGTGTTACCTCACGTGCTGCAAGCAACAACCATGGAAGCCCTTCCTCCCAGTCTTTGCTGAGCTGAACACAGTAACCTCTAAGCAATGACTTGAGCGTCTGGTGAAAACACTCCAGAGAACCTTGACTCTGGGCGTGATAAGCGCTACTAAGCTGATGTTTAACACGCAGCTGCTCAAGCACTTCTGAAAACATACGTGATGTAAAATTAGAGCCTCTGTCACTCTGAATAATCTGAGGGATGCCAAAGATGGAAATAAACTGGGAGAGCGCCTTCACCACCGACTTGGTAGAAATTGTACGTAACGCATAGGCAGCGGGGTAACGGGTGGTCAGACACATCACAGTCAAAAGGTAAACACATCCTGACTTCGATGGAGGCAATGGTCCCACACAGTCGATTAGCAAATGCTCAAATGGGTTCCCTAAAGCCGGAATAGGGTAAAGTGGAGCTGGCTTGATCACCTGATTAGGCTTTCCCGTTATCTGACATGTTTGACAGGTCTTAATGAAGCATGCCACATCCTTCTTTAGGCAAGGCCAATAGAAGTACTTCATAAGTCTGTCATAAGTTTTCCGCACACCCAAATGGCCTGCTATATCACCATGAGCTGTCTGTAGTATCAAGTCTCTAAACTTCCCTGGCACTACTATCTGGAAAACAGGATCCTCAAACATCTCTTTAGTCTGAGGCGTCCACTTACGAACCAACAGCCCATCTTGAACAAAATAACCCCTCGCTGCACTATGTCGCTCCTCAACAGGCAAAACCCAAGCAAACAGTTCACTCAATGTTGAATCCTCCTTCTGAGCTACAACAAAATCACTAAATGACAGAGAAGATGGCAAATCGGGCAAAACAATAGGCTGTAAATCAGGCTTACAATGTTTCTCTAGAACCTCAGTTCCAGAGGCACGGTTCATGGCGCGTGTTACTGCACAGGCAGTAAACACCTCAGGTAAGCTCTGCAGGCTACAATCAGTACCTGATGGGATAGATGGAACACTCTTAACCACCACAGGAGGCGGTACATCACGCCAAACACGCTCTCCAGCCAAGTTATTACCCAAGATGAGATGTACACTATCTACAGGCAACGAATGGCGCACGGCAATGACAACCTCACCCCGAACCAGGTCTGACTGTAGCTCAATCCTATGCAGAGGAACAGTTACTACCTGCAACCCAATTCCCCTCACCAAAACATTACCCAGGCTGGACTCACTAGAAAGAGGCAAAACAGACTCTAGAAGAAAAGATTCACAAGCCCTCGTATCTCTAAGAATTTTAACTGGCACCTTTTCAGAACTGCCCACCAATGATACTAAACCATCTGTAATGAAAGGAGAGTAATCATTAACATTGGCTTCAATTACATCAGACCCGCTATACTGGCTAGATCCCACAAGGCTGTCCGCAGACAAGTTAGAGGAGGCCACACCCCCTTCAGGGTTTGACCTAATCTCTGTGTGGATGAACTCAGACCGTCATGCACGCATCCGAAACGGCAAGAGCAACAGGTCTTGCCGCGCCAGATTTGCTCCTCTGGCCCCTTGCTCTCAAGGCCGGACACTTGTTCTTCCAATGCCCCTTCTCTAAGCAGTAATGACAAGCATCCGGATCTGCCTTACCACGAGACTGTTCTTTGGCAACAGACTGACTAGCGGGAGTATTAGAAAATACTGAACGTTCACTGAAACGTCCAAAGCGTTGCTCGCGGTAGCCCCTTCCTGAATTGTGTTCTTTAAAATTTTGCCTGTGCGTTAAAACGTATTCATCAGATAAAACTGCGGCATCTGCTGCTGTTTTTACCTTCCGCTCATTTATATATATCGCGATTCGATCAGGGAGGATGTTTCTAAATTGCTCTAAAACAATTAAATTACACAACTTTTCAAAGGTAGAAACGCCTACTGCAGCACACCAACGATTGAAATGACAATTCAGCTCTCTTTCTACCTCTGTATAAGTCTGCTTTTCTCCCTTCTTCCAATTACGAAATCGCAGTCTATATGCTTCTGAAACTAACTCGTATACTTTAAGCACAGCATCTTTCACGCTTTTATAAATCCTTCTTTCAGGCACCGATAAAGCAATAAATGCCTCCTGCGCTTTTCCAACTAGAACGCTCTGGAGTAACAATGTTCATTCAAAATCACTCCAACCACGATCATCTGCCACACTTTCAAACAGTGAAAAGAACACATCCGGATCTTTCTCACTAAACCTTGGAAGCAATCTGGCCATATTAGAGATATCAGGAGTGCGCGCTGGTCCAGTCGGAACATCGCCACCGGTATCACCCGTAATTTTCCCTTCTGCAATCAACCTAAGACGTTCTAAAGCAATTTCTCTATCACTTTTGATTTTATCAATTTCTAGTTGACGTACAGCTTCTCTCTCTCTACGTTCGGCTTCACGTTCAGCTTCTCTCTCTCTACGTTCAGCTTCTCTCTCTCTTTGTTGCATTTCTAACAACTCTTTTTGTTGTTCAAAGGTAAGACCAAAATTACTGCGAGACTCACCCAATGTTGCCAATGGCGTTGAAGCACCTTCAGGATCCAACTCATCCATTGGAGCTATTGATGGGAGAATTTTTCTTTCAGCCAATTTAGTTCTGACAGCCTGCCTTATCTGCACCAATTTCGCATTTTTCTTCAAGCCCAATTCAAAATTATAATGTTCATTAACGTCACACAACTGCTCCTTAGTCAACGTATCTAAAACCTGATCTGATGGAGCAGCGAAAAAATCCAAAGTATCCATTTATTTACTCTGCCCTTTCCTTTAACCCCTAAACAAAACAACAAAAGCACATTTATCAATGTAAGTGCGGCCACCTGCAGCTACAAGACAAAAACAAACGGAGCTGCCCTGCACACATCGATCCACTTCATGCATACCCCAAGAACAGAGATTTTTAATACACGATATCAGCGGCACCTAACTTCCCCGACAAAATGCCGTTAAAGCAGGCATCCACGACTGTGCCCTCCGCCCAGGGTATAGCACAAAAACAAATAACTAAAATAACAAACAAGCGTTAAGCGCTTAACAGGGTTTCGCAAAGCTCCAATGGCTACACCATCAATTAGTTATTCATAATTTTTGTCTCGCAAACACAGCAACGGCCCGCACCTACCCAACAACCACCCCCTAATACTATAACCTGGCTGTATTTAAACAACCCCAGGCACAAACAAACCAAATTTCGTCTCCCGCACCAACGTACTGCAAAAAAAAATCCAAACCTAATTAAACTGATCCGCGTGTGTCTTTCCCAATAATTTACCCTGCATTAAATGCCCAATCACCTTAGGATCCGAATACAGTTTACAAATTTGGCACATTAATCAAAATGGCCTACAATATAACTACTCAAACGCAATTAAGAAATGCAAAACAACAAAAAAAAAACGCATATTTACCGATCGATGGTTCAAAATCCCGGACGAGATCCCCAAATCTGTTACGAGCCTGGCTCAACGCAAGCAACAGAGTAGGAAAAGGCCACACACGGAATAGGAATAAACTAGATTTATTAAATTAATATAATTTTAAACACTTTGTGCAGCCAGTAATGAAATTGGCCTTAACAGAAATAAGAAAAAAATATAAACAATCAATGCCATGAATAAGCAAAACTAAATCCTAAATGGTGCGGGAGAGATACAACGGAGGCTGGTGTTGTCTTGTCTCTCCCGGTCTCATCTGAAGCGTCTTTAAAGACCCAGACCAGGAACTAATTAGCACAACTCCAAACACCTGCGCCCAGCTCACCTGTAGGAGACAGACACAGCGCACAGCCAGGAGGAGGAGCCAGGCAAGGCCGTAACAGTATCGTAAAGAGTAGAGTCCCTGATAAACATGATCTCCACATATGAAGAATTTGGGACATTGGTCCCTCTAAAGTAGGAAAAACATTTTAATTATGTTGAATATCTTTCAACATTAACAACTTTTTTTCATAGATCAGAGGTATATTCGGCTTCTTCGACACAATGTCTCGTTCCCTCCATTGGGGGAACGGAGGTTACATACGTAAACTAGACGTTTCAGGCTGCAGATTATGTTTTGAACACTCAACATGTTTGGCAGACATGTGACAATGATCAGTACATAGATTCAGAATTTATATTGCAATATTTGCATTATAATGATACATGGTTGGCAGTGATTGGATGATGCTGGAAATTACTTTGTATAAGTATTATTTATTCAGATTCACAGAAAATCAGCTGTAATGTCTGTAACGTCTCAAAAACATGAATAACCAACACTCCCTGATCTATAGCTTGGTGTTATTTACATTTTCAGAAAGTAGTCCCACTGTCCACATGCTGGATGTGGACATTCATTTTTAGGAAAACTGTTTTCTCTAGATTTTTTGTATTTGTTTTTCTTGGTTATTGGGTAACAGAAAATGCACACAGCAGTCATGCGGGGGTCTCAGGAGGATAACATATTTTTCACACTTTCACTACTGTTTTTATTATTATTATTATTATTTTTTTTTTGCCTTCTAACAATGTCCTGCAATGTATGTAATGTACATCCATCAATGGAGTAATTTTTGTAATTTTTTTGTAAAAGTCATAAACATTCCTACCAAAGTGACATTTCCAGCACATCTCAAATTCTAATAGAATACTGTGGATGGAAATTACATTTTTAATGTAATAAAGGTAATAGGTAATAAAGGGCCAACTTTGTTTGTCTTCCTAATGCTAAATTCATAGCTAATATATTATGTATATATCTATAAAAGGCTCTATCTATCTATGTATCCTAAACACACTTATTTTTTACACTTTTTGCATAATTTAATTTAATCTTTTGTAATTTTAAATTGATTTGCCATAGCTTAATATTGAAAGTCACGGTGTGGGACAATGCAAGTACAATCAAATCTACCAAAAATAAACTAGGCCTGTTAAAACGTTTCCTAGTCAGTTGTGTAGTGTGAAAAAAATAAACATGTTCAATTAAATCAACCCCCGTTTCGTGAAAGGCCATTACGATCACTGTTTTAGCCATTTTAATTCAACAGATATTTATACGATTTCTGTTAAACTATCTTTAGGTCATGGTTTATTTTTAAATTATTATTATTATTATGTTCATATTCACAATTGTGTTTCTTATCTAATTTCTATTTTTCCCCCTGTTGTCAAAGAGTGATTTTTAAGTCACTGGAAAAGCGGCCGCGAGAGAGTAAAATGTTTGGATTTTTTGCCATTTTGTTATTTTGATTATGTTTTAGTTTAGTTTGGGGTGTAATTTTTATTTTTATTTTTTCATGTTTCAATAAATAATTTACCTTTTTCAAAATCAAAATATATAGAAGTCAAATGCATTCCAATACAATAACTGTTAATACATGGTCTGTGTGTCAGTAGATTAAAATTATTAATAATACTTAGATTCTCTATAATTTAACAGAGCCTACATCCATATCCTAAACCACATATTCCATGTGTACAAAAGGAGCGTCACGTTCCACAAGAGCGTAATTAATGCACAAAATAATGTAAATCAATATTTCTTTTCTTCTAATTCATTGCATACAGTCCATTTATACTACCAACTTCTAATGACTGTGCTGTCTTTGTTTATATTGCTGGTCCTTGACAGGGAATGTACTATAAAATAGGACGCAGACAGTGCCTGACCTCAGAACTAAATTGAAATTGACCCAGCCCATTAGCGCATTGCACGCCCGATTTCGCCAAACCCACTTGCGCTTAGACTTAGCACATGCTTGCACGAAAATACCAATATTTCATGACCATGCCCATTGACTTTGCACTTATGGATTATGACATAACGCTGCAATTATTTCTCTTAAAACAGGGCCCTAAATTTTTATTTTTAGAATGTCTTAATAAAATATGAGTGGCGCTTGTCTGTCAAAACTCATCGCCAATGCTAGACTGTTGTGGGTGACTGTTGCTATGTGGTTGCTAGGGTGTTTTAGGTAGTGTCAATGATATTCTGGTCCCTTGATATGTCTCAGGTCCCTCTTTCAATGTAAATGTGTGGGATTTTTGTATTGCCTGCCAGGTGATTTGCACTCTGTTTAATCCATGCAATAGTAATAGTGATGCTTGCTTGCCTTAGCAAGCACCTAATTATTTATTAATTGATTGCTTGATTGTCTCATTTAGAGTGTCTTTAATCACAATGAAAAGAAGGCAACATGCAAAGGTCTCTGCAAGTTTACTTGTCGACCCGTAGGAGTTCAACGCCCCTGAAATCAAAGGTTCTCATTCAAAAATCAACTCGTACTGTGCCCTTTAGCACTTGCTACGACTTAAAAAAAGCCTTGTTTCTGACCCGACTGATGGTACACTCTATAATCAGGCGAGTGCCACCACATGATTCACATGCTATGTTTTGATCAAACAGACACAGAACGGTATGTGTCTTGCGATATTAAAACATCTATTGTATGAAATTTTATCCTCAAGGTAGGTGAGCACTCTGACTGTCGATTTATCTGGAGGGCAGATCATTTGATATGTCCCTTGGGGTGGAACACAGACAACATAAGGTTGTCACCTTTTGAAAGCTCATCTCTTTTCATACCAAGGCTGAACAAAGCTTTATGATCTATTTGTACATAGGAGTAATATCCTGTCGATTGTCTGACTGTGTTTCGACAAATTAATAATGAATGTGTCATGTTTATCTAAAGATTTGTGGCTTTTTGTGGAGTTCGTGGAAAACCTGGATGTTTTGTCTCCCAAACAGAAGAAGCTTTTGTTCGCCCACATGCAATGTCTATTAAACACCCATCGGGGACAGGATGTGGTAATCTGTGCTGACCTAGGTGGACACATGGTGGACGAACAAAGGGGACAGCTTGTCCAGGTGATACAAATGAGTGATGACCTGGTCAACCATGAACCAAGATTGAGCAGATGATCAAGTTTAAACGGAATGACAGATGCTTTCCGGAAAAAAAGACATTTGTGAGGTATAAAGAAATAAAAGGATGTAGAAAGCTAGCTGCTTTAAAGGATATAGTTCACTTAAAAATGAAATTGGTTGTTATATTACTTTGTTCCAAACCCCAATGTGGTTATTTAGTTAAGAATCTTTTTTGGTATGCGGAACACAAAAGTTGAAATTTCGGAAAACAATGTTTACGCATTGAACTTCTCCTTTAAAGGAATGTTCCGGGTTCAACATAAGTTAAGTTCTATAGCCTCCTGTCAATCCAAACACAGGAAATAATTTCAACCCGTCTCTTAGTTTGTAAAAACAAACAGAAATTGTGTTTTCTGTGCACTTAAATGTACAGATGCTTTTATTGCATTAGATGTTATATCAAATGTTCGTTGATATAATAAAAGTTGAGCAGCTCTCTTGTTTCTTATTAATTTGATAAATGCATCTGACTAAAAAAGCTATTTGTTTTCTGCAAAGGTAGTACTAGAATTTCATAGGATAATGAATTTCATCAAATGCAAAAGCCGAACTTTAAAGTTCATGATAAATTGATGTATGAAATGAAACCAAATAGGCACTTTCGATCTCGAAAAAAAAATCAAACAATAGCTTAAACATTCATTTATAATAAGAAACCCAAATGGTTTGATTTTGTCATCTTGTTTCATAAGGCACATAAATTGAGTTATTTGCTTGATTAGGTGTACAGTAGTATCTAATACCTTTAGTAACTGCCTAGCAACATCTTGGCGATCACTCACATTTTCTTCAGAATATCATTTATGAGATACAAAATCCAGACATAAATGCATAGCTTAACACTCACTTTCTATTCTTTTGTGGTAAAGACAAATAGTAAAACTGGTAAAACAGGTAAACATCACAACATAGAATTTGGGAACAAACAGAAACAGAAAAACACACATTAACAGAATTAAAATGAAAACAGGTGTAAGTAGAGCGAGTTGTGCACTGAAAATGCGGCAAAAAGAAAAGAAGTGTACATTATGTACCCAGATGATGCACTTTTTCAACCGTCAAAACAGTGTGGAATGTTGGACACTTCATGCAATCAGCGCATGGGGCTTTCAATACGTAGCGGAAGTGGCGGAGTTACCTGGCTGCGCTGCTAGTCGTGCAAAACAGTTGTTAATAATGAAGAATGTAGCAGCTAGCAAAATTACCTTACAAATGTGAGATAAATGCTTTACCATCTCCACAAGCTGTTCGAATATGTATGTTGTGTAAGATACAAGTGTTGAACTGAGATTGGCTAACATGCTAATGCTAGTGGCAACACATCACAGGCACTTGTAACCAGGACTGGACTGGGAAGAGTAATCGGTCTGTGATTTTACATAGCAACTGGCCCAACATTTGAGCGGGGGGGTTGGTGTTCGCTGTCCTTTTCTGCATATCGCAAAGCCGTTTTGTGGTCCGTTTTGCATAACGCAGCGGCTAATTTTAGCTTATCATGGGCCATTTCGCGGCCAACCCACTGGCCCTTCGGTTCTCCTGATGGCCAGTCCGCCCCTGATCAGCCACAAAGTGCGTCGGCTCACCAGGAAAATGCCCGGTATGCTAGATTACCAGTCCAGCCCTGCTTGTAACGCCAATATCCATCAGCTGTTAAATGGCTAACGCTTCTGTGATATTACACTTTTAAAATTCATCCACAACTTGGCTGAGTGCATAGCATATTGTGGAAGTCCATAGTGTATAGTTGTCAGGGCATGGCTATCCAATTTGCACAGTGTTCTCAGTGGGATTGTACTTTATTTTAATGTGGTTAGTGCATTGCTAAGTAGTTTCTAATGTGTTGTCAGTGTTTAGCATTGCAGTTTCTAGGTGGTTGCATACTGGCCCAAGTCAAAAGAGTCCACTCTCAGTGTATAAGATATTTGATTCTCTGTGGTTTGAGTTCAGTTGGTGTTGTGGACTATTTCAGCTGTGTTGTGGCTTAATTCCTTTTGTTTACAGTGTTATGTCATTATATTGTGCACCAGAGGGCCATTGAAGTAGGACACTGAATCGGTCAGAGCGGTTCTTAAATTCACTCAACTAGGTTGCCATGGCTATTACAGTTTTTTCTCGATCGATTTTACGCATATCTCCAAACTCAGGTCACTGCTCTCCAAAAAATTATCACAGCCATCTGAAAACTTTCTAATTGTTCTAAACAGATTGTGCATGTTTCTTGATTTTCCTCATTTTCTCAAAACATTACATTAAAATTTCTCTGAAACAGTCAACTATATTAAAGTAATATTCTCAAATGCACGCAGTATCGGTCCTAGCTTGTTTGGTGCCCTGGGCGAAACCCGCTTCAACACACCCTTACAGTTGCTGCATTTGGGGCATGGTGGGGCGGTTGGGGGTGCGTGTGTTGGGGGGTGGCATGTCACCCATGCCTAAATCCGCCACTGAATGCACGTCATGTTGCCAAATCCCTTCATATTAATATCGGCTGTGTTAGTAATGCACACAGCAAAGAAAATGCAATTTGCTACACTTTTCGCACATCATGACTTTACTATCTATAAAAGGGGTAAAATATGAAATTTCAGAGCAAACAAACAATGCGGAAGAAGAAGTAGAGGTAGAGTGGGTAAAGAAAGAGAAAATCGAGTAAGAAGTGATGAGAAAAGGGCAATGTTTTCTCAACTCTTTCATCTGTGTGCATGGAAAGACTCCAGGAAACACCAAATGGAGATGGTGTAATGATGTGACCAGAAAGAGGACATCAGGGTGGAAGATTCGAGTAAAGAAGGCTCAAATGATCTGCGAGTCCCACTAATTGATCGTGTTATGAATTATGGTCTTTCTAAGACACACAGTGTGTTCGGCCAAATGTGAGCAGATCTACAGTGACTTCAATCTCAACAAAAAAGAAGAGGGAGGAATGGCTTTGGAAGAGGAAGAGCAGGGAGTACAATACATTTAGTTGCTATGGCTGAACATGTTATGAATTTAATAGAGAACACATCTATTGTTTTGATATTAGTATTTTGTTTTAATAAACACATTATCAGAAAAGAATACATTGCTTCATAATGCAGTGAAATTGAATTATTCTGCGAATTTGAGTGTCTGTTTCTACGGCTGTGTGAATTGTATTGAGAGCACTGATTATAGTCTGGAGAAATGTATAAAATCGAATGAGAAAAACTACAGTAACTGCTGTGCCATTCACTTCTGCTATTCATACTTAAGTAAAAGTGATGAAGTAATTGCTATTAAATGTACTTAAGGTAAAGTAGCTCATGAGAAAAATGCTTGAGTCAATTTCCATCACAGTATCTGTATTGTGTCAGTAAACTTGGCTTAATGCATGTCTTAAAGCTCTATAACAGTGCAGCCCTCTGAGGCTTAACTCTCAGTAAATAGCTGAACCCAAAAAATAGAAGCCTGTGTAATTTACTTTTCCCACCAAATTATAGGGGGAGGAAGTGTTTCCAGCCTCCAGACATAATGAAGAATAGATCAGAACATATTTCATAGCTGACACAGTCTACTCAAAAGGTGCATTTCTGAATTATCCCACAGTGCCCTCTCCTGGCAAGTAGACAAGGGGAACCCAGTGCACACTGCTTTGATCATAGTAGACCACAGATAGTTTTAACATAGTTAACATACAAGTATGTTATTGGAGAATATATTATGGGTTTATAAAGATTAAAATATCTTAAAATATTTTAGAAATATTAAAGAATGAAAAGAATAAAGCTGTTAATCTGTTTCTGGATATTTGAATTCACTAATATCATTAACCTAAATACATTTGTTCCCATTTGGACACTTTTGAGTGTTAGACTAAATTAATTTGGACACTTTGTGGATTTCAAACATTAATGTGTTATATATATATATATATATATATATATATATATATATATATATATATATATATATATATATATATATGTAAATTCTTTTTTTTTTTTCTTCTCAAGCAATGGAAGACGAGAGACTTGTTTGGGTAAAAGTTTAAAAATATTTTTTATTTTTTTGCCTTTTGATGAAAATGTCCTATTCATTTGTTAATATATCTTCATATTCATTAATTTGAGTAAATTTTACTCTGACTGAATTTTAATAGATATCTCAAACTCTAACAAACCAAATGTTCCAAAAATCTGGAAAATAGCATATTTTATAATGGATGTTTTCTATGTATTAAACATATTAAAGATTTATCAACATAATATACATGAGAACACTGTCAAGAAAACCTGAGCTCCTGAATAGGATATAATGAATAAACTGAAGTATGTTTATATTCTGTGCTGTGAATTCTTCTTGCTTTAGAGCCTATTCTGTGTTTTATACAGGTTACGATATTGAGTTAAGAAAAGTGTTTTTTTTACAAAAACTGCCTATTCACAATGAAAGTTCACCTGTTCATTTGCGATGTAAATTATGTAGATGATTAGTCTCATATAGAATGCATCTAAGTGAGATGCCGTTCTTTCTGCTCATAATTACATTTAATCATTTAGTTGACACTTTTTCCAAAGTGACTTACAAAGACCTTAGCATGCAATTCATCATACAAATGTCAACAATATCTGCAGTATCATACTGCCAAGTTCTCAGTAGCTGGTGTAGTATAGGAGTTACCACAGAAGAAAGAAAAAGACAAGGAAAGTTTTATTTAATTATTTAATTATTTTATTAAATGTGCAGTTAGTGTGGCTTGGTTAATTGCTTGTGGAATAGATATGTTTTCAGCTGGTTCTTGAATGTTGAGATGGTTTCAGCAGATCGTGTGGAGCTTGGAAGCTCATTCCACCACAGAGGAACCGAGAAAATTAATGATTGTGAAATGGATTTTGTACCTCTTTACGATTGGACCACAAGGCACTGCTCATTCATTAACCACAGAGAGTGAGTGGGGAGCTTATACAGCTCAGGTTTAGGGAAAATCCTGAACATACTATGGCTGGAATTATATAAACCAATTATTTTTTTATTTTCCTTAAAATATATAAATAATAAACCATTGCTGTTGTTGTTTTTGTGTTGTTGTTATTAACAGTTTTTATTGATTCCATACTTTGATATACTTTCAAACAACATAATCTATTCTAGAATAAATCTTATGGATTGATGAAAAGAATGTACAGTCCCTCCCAAATTGGTTCAAAAGTCTCTAAATATCTGTAAGATCAAGATTTTTAAACATCCTGTGAAGCACCAATGTTGCTATAGAGGGCTTACACACATTTTCACTATGATCAAGGACTGAGTTCATCAAAAGATTAAAATCTCCTCCCAGTATTATATCATGAGGCGTGCTGGCGGCTTGCATCATCCCTTCAAGATCTATAAAAAAACCCTGATCATCAACGTTAGGTGCGTAAATATTAGCTAAAATAAGACTTTGCCCCTGAATTTCTGCTAAAACAATAATGACTCTTTCTTATTTATCATTAATCTGTTTGAGATATTTGAATTTTAGATGCTTACTTATCAGTGTAATGACTCCCCTGCTCTTACTTGAGCCAGCACTAAAGAAAACATGCCCACCCCATATCTTAACAAATTTTCCAGTGTCTTGAAGTAACACTATATCATATTTATTTACATATAAATATTTATATATTTATTACACCCATTCATATTCCACATGGGGAGAGACAATCCACTCATATTAACATTTGACATTTTGACATACAAAATATATTGTATAAAACAAATAGAATTATAACGACCACATTCCAACATTAACCCACACAAGCATTAACAAAAGCGCCAATTGGTGTCCATCCCTCTAAACTCAAACAGTCCATGTACGCCTATGAGAGCCCCCACGACAACTGGGGGTCTGATGCTTCTATAGAAATTTTGTAAGACAAAATTACAAGCAGAATTTATTATATGAAACAATCTCCAGCCAATAAGCAGAAAAAACACAAAAAACGTGTTGAATGCCCCAAAGGTGTGTTCCACCACAAAACAAACTCCAGGCGCTAGTGGAATTGGCACACAAACACACAAAAGGGGGCGTTCAGTTCCATGGGCAGTCAAACAAATGTTCAATGAACCAGTCCATTCAGTCAATACACGAGTGCAACACATGCCCTAATCACTCCAATGTCCTGCAAGAAATATTCCACAATACAAACTCCAGCCGATAGGAGGCATAAGCACCAAGACCATGCCGATTCATCCCTGACTGTCCCGAGGGAGTGTTATTTCACAAAAAAAGAAAACTCCAGCCGCTAGGTGGAACCAGCTCAAAAAGAAACAAAACAGGACCCATTTTATTCAGACAGTCAAGTGTATGTTCAATGAGTCAGGCCCACATAACAGCAACATGAAAGTCACCAAATGGTTTACTCACTCGATTGTCTTTATGAAGGACATTGCTTAATGTGGGCATGTAAATATTTTGTGGCCATCCTTAGCATCTATTCTCAAATTGGCAGTGCAAATTTGAAAATAGATGCTAAGGATGGCCGCAAAATATTCATCAGTGCAAAAGCGACCTTCTGTTGATGTAAGAGTTTCTTGCATTCCTTGAATTGATCACGTTTCTCTCTTGTTGAATTCAACTCTGTGAGCTTGCTCGATTTCCACCTCATGGCCTGCCATGTCGAGCAGACTCGGGAAGAGCTTGTCTAGGAATTTCACCATATCTCGGCCTTCTTCGTTCTTGGGAATACCAACACTACGGACGTTACTTCAGTGATTACAATTCTCCATATCCTCCAGTTTTTCCAAAATGTGCTGCAAGTCTGTCTTAGTTTCTAGCGGGTTAGCAGCTAATTCCCTCTTCAATGAATCCAGATAATCAATCCATCTCTAAACATACATCTCAGTTCATTTCGCCTCCAAGGAAGTGATTGATCGACGTATTAAGCTGCGTACACACTGCCAGCAACTTTGTCGCTGCAGGTCGCCAGTGGCTGGCGGTGAAGTCGCTAGTGGGCGTTCTTACTACTGGTTGCCTAGTAACGTTTATAAATGACATTCACGGATGTCATTCCATTGCTGTTGACAGCGAATCGCTTTTCTTGCCGCTAAAAACAAACATTTTGGAGGGAAAAGACTAAATATAAATGGAATCAGTACATAAAATGCTTTATATCAAAGATGAATGAGAAACAAGGCATGCTCTTTGTCATAGCGGCTGTTTATCTGCGGCGAAAATGAAAATGCCGGTCTGTCTGGGTCCACAAAATATACACTCAGATACACATCTCAGATACACTTTTCCACGCAGTATTTTTCTTAAAAATGTCCTTGTACGTGGGAAGAGACATATCATAGAGCACTGGAAAATTGCTAACATCAAGAATTAGCCTTTCATCCATATTTCCGTTACTGCAGGAGCTGAGAGAGAGAGAGAGAGAGAAGGATCATGTGAGCTCTCCTGTCTTCTCTCCTATTGGCTGGCGTTAGTCGCTCTTCATTTGAATAAAGTTGAACTTGTCTCAACTTTGTTTTGTCGCTGGACACGCTCACATCTAGTCGCCAACGGTCGATGTCGCTGGCAGTGTGTACACACCTTTACAGCAAAATCCTCCAAGTCTGCAACGACCTTCGTAAGCATTGCTGACACATTCATCAATTCACGCCAGATTTCATTCAGTACACAGTCCGAAATGAGTCCGGGGCTTCAGGCCTGCCACTGAGGAGAATCAGCCTGAGCAATTAAGTGTCTCTTAATATCTCCAGAGTCCTAGGATTTTGAATTATTTGACATATTATCTTCCCAAAACAATTAAGGATCAGGGTGTATTGAATCTCACCGATTTGTGACACAAATATTATTAAATAAGTTTGCAGAGCTCGTCGTTCACACATCCGACCCTCTCATGGCGCACATGAGACCTTTGTTAATGCATTGTTAATTTTTCACAAAACCTTAGTCAATGAAAACAGTCATTATTTTTGCTCTTCCGTTTAGTGATGCTAGTGGTACAGAAATTACACACACAATTATCTAAAATCAGATGCTTACCTGCTTAGACATTAAACAGTTAGATCCCTACGACGAGGAGTTTGCCAGTAGTAAATGTATCCTTAAACCCCTGATTATTTCTCCACCTTATATTATTTCACATAATATTATTTCCAAGCTTTATGACTTACTCAGACCTTACTCAGCACATTCATTACCAACTCCTAACGGCTTCATATTTTATGCATACTGTCAAGGACATGCATGCACAGCAAATGAGTAAGACTTGTTCGTCCAGGAGAAAAATATATGCCAGTGTAAATATATATGTATATATTTTTGGGAGGGTTATGTTTGAAATTTATTCCACTACAGATTACAAAATTCATGCTGTAAAATGTAATTTGAAATTTATTCAGTTAGATTACTCAAGGTCAGTAACGTATTATAAATACTATGAATTACTTCTTCAGCATTGGTAGATTTCTTAATTTTTTCACTATTTTTGACTATAAAAACTCAGTAAAACAAAATAAAACAAAATACACATGTTAAAAATACATTATCTGAAAAACCTAAATATCTTATGCAGTGTTGTTTCTAACACAAGATAAATCAAATTGATCTTGTTTTTAGGATTTTTAGTTCCCCGTCTGTCACTCACTTCGATGTTGTGTCGAAGAAGTGACACTAGGGGGCTCTTGAGCGCCAAATATACCTCTGATCTATGAAAAAATGCCAATGAGAAGTTGGCAGACAGAATTTGCATGTCCCGTCCGCGGACATACGGGTATAAAGGCGGGGAAATGCGTCTGATTCATTCAGAAATTTTGTTCGGAGCCAATGGTCATGTATGCAGCGAGCCTCGAGAACCTCACAGCCACCTCCCCCATGGGTACAGTTGCAGTTGGATAGGGCAGCTGCGATCCACCTATGCCCCGAGAACGCCGCCACCTGGCGGGGTCGCCCTGTGCTCCACTCCAAGGCCTGTAGGACGACATCATCATTGGCCTACAGAGCGTCATTGATCAGATCAGACAGCACCACTGCGGTAGTGTACATAAATCGCCAAGTCGGCGTACGCTCCCACCACATGCCACAACTCACCCGTAGTCTCCTCCTTTGGTGTCAGCAGTGCCTCAAGTCGACTCAATGTGGTGGCGGGCGCACTATCATGACAATGCTTTCCCAGTGGAGAGTGGAGGCTTCACCCCCAGTCGGTCCAGCTGATTTGGGAACGGTTCGGCAAGGCTCAAGTAGACCTGTTTGCCTCCCAAGAAACCTCCCAGTGCCTGCTCTGGTATGCCCGAACAGAGGCTCCCCTCGGGGGCAGACGCACTGGCACACAGCTGGCCCACGGGGCTGACAAAGTACGCATTTCCCCCAGTGAGCCTTCTTGCACAGGTGCTGTGCAAGGTCAGGGAGGACAAGGAACAAGTCACTATTGGCCCACCCGGGCTTGGTTCTCGGATCTCGTACTCCTCGTGACAGCCCCTCCCTGGCAAATTCCCCTGAGGAAAGAACTTCTTTCTCAGGGATGGAGCACGCTCTGGCATCTGCACCCAGACCTTTGGAACCTCCATGTCTTTCCCCTTCTACCAGGCAACTTTACGCCCTAAAGTGGCGCTTGTTCTTAAATTGCTGTTCTTCTCGGGCTGAAGACCCACAAAGGTCAGGTCAGTGCTTTAATTTCTGCAGGAGAGGTTGGAGGGGAGGCTGTCCCCGTCCACCTTGAAGGTGTATGTAGCTGCTATCGCAGCCCACCATTACACAGTAGACAGCAAGTCTTTGGGTAAGCACAACTTGATTATCAGGTTCCTAGAGTTAAATCCCTCCCGGCCAAGCCTGTTCCCATCCATGGATCTCTCAGCAGTCCTATCGGGCCTTCAGAGACCCACCTTCGAGCCGCTAGAATCAGTTGGACTCAGGACCCTCTCTGGCCCTGCTGATTGCGCTCGCCTCCATCAAGAGGGTCGGGGACCTGCAAGCATTCTCTGTCAGCGACACTTGCCTGGAGTTCGGTCCGGCAGACACACATGTGATCCTAAGACTACGTGCCCAAGGTTCCTACCACGGTTCCTACCACCACCAGGTAGTGAACCTGCAAGCACTGCCCCGGGAGGAGGCAGACCCAGCCCCTTATTTGCTGTGTCTGGTATGTGCTTTACATACCTATTTGGACCGCACGTAGAGCTTTAGACGTTCTGAGAAGCTCTTTGTCTGCTTTGGTGGACAGCAGAAAGGGAACGCTGTCTCCAAAAGAGGCTCTCCCGCTGGGTGATGGACACCATTTCATTGGCCTATCGCACCCAGGCCGTGCCCCCCCCTTGTGGGTCTGAGCACACTAAAAAAGGAGTGTTGCATCCTCGTGGGCACTGGCCAGGGGCACCTCCCTTGCAGACATGTGTAGAGCAGCGGGTTGGGCAACACCTAATACCTTTGCTAGATTTTACAATCTCAGGGATGAGTCAGTATTGTCCCGTGTCTTCTCAGGTCCGAGTCAGTGGAACTCGGTAACACGCTGAAGGACTGGCCGGGTGGATCACTTGCACATAGCGCCCTTTCCCTCGGTCGAGGTAAAACTGTGCACTTTCTCTCCCAGGAGATTCCAGATATTCGGATCCCTGGATGACTCCTCCCTAGCCCTATGGTCCACAATTCGGCGGAGGAATTCACTGACCCAATCCACTGCGGGTACTCAAATCTACCCTGTACTGGAATAGGTGCTCCACAGGTCGGGACTCCTCCTGTGTGTATCTTCCGCAGTACAGTCCCCTTGCGAGTGGACCCGTGTCTCCCTTAAGCAGTTCCAGCTGCCCTCCGGTTGCTGTGCTGTAGCAACTCCCCACTCCTTTAGGCTGGATCTACCACCGAGCCATTTTTTCCACATGTGACCTGAGTGGCTCATATGACGTATTTCGCCACTTTACCTCCCTGTACCTGGGCAGGAGTGGTCTCTTTTGGTAGTAATGCACTACATTTACTCTGTTACATTTACTTGAGTAACTTTTTGAAAAACAATTTACTATTAGAGTAGGTCTAAAATTGTGTACATTTTACTCTCACTCAAGTAAATTTCTAATATTCTTTTTTAAATTATACTTCTTTACAATGGGTGGCATTACTGTTGTTACATTACTGGGTATAATTTTAATTAATATGTAATTTATTGAGAGATTTTTGAATGGGACATTTATGAGAGCGGAAGTTCAGCTGCATGCACTGAGCCGCTGTCAGACTGTCACTCAATCACTGCTGCAGCATCAAACTCTTCAAAGTGAAACACTTTCTTCGCTCCACACAGTGAAAAAATAGTTTTGTCATGCAATACCTTCATTTAACACCAAGACAAGCTGATATTTCACGATTAAAATCACAGCACACTGAGGTAGATATTGGCTCTAATCCTAATGCGGGTTTTTCTGTGTAATGAGATGGTCATTTTCAGGGTGATTCTGTAACTGGGCTTTTATGACACCAGTTTTTAAGTGTACATTTTAAAATCAGTGCAGCAATATATCAGTGCGCTTTGTCCCGAGTCCTGCGTGTCATGTATTTATGCATTTACCCCGCGTCCATGCGGGGGAACTGGAAACTATCTCAGCTACTTCAGGCGGATTAACTATAAATCCATGTAAACCTCCAAGTTAAATGTAAATAATGCTCTGCCATTCACGTGATTGACAAGCACGAACAGACAGAATTTCTGTGCATGCACAGTGAGGTGAGCGCATGAGAGATGTGCAGGCGCAAGGTGGTCATATGGCAAAGAGAGACTGGCTGTGTCTGAACTTGTTCACTCATTCACTATTTCCTATATAGTGAATGGCAGTTAGTTTACTATATCTCAGCAATAAGTAAACAAAATGAGTGATTTTGAAAGCTCTGAATGTTGCATATGAAATTATAAAATACTTGGGCCTTGTTATTTGAAATAAATAACATATTAATACAATAATTATAAATCTTCATTCTGTTTGTCATTTTTAATATGTACTGTGTGTTAATATAGAGTAAACACATTTTATCAAATAAAGAGTACATTTTAAAATATATGTATGTTTTGCCTCTAGCTAATCAAGTAAGGATTTGTCAAAAAGTAATTTACTACATTCAGCATGAAATAAAACATTGCAGGAGTGAAGGAAGTAGTACACTCCCAGCTTGTACATCTTCCCCATGTTGAATTGTGGGCAATTAACCATTGTCGAGTGTACATCAAATGCGGGTAATAATGAGTGGCTAACTCATAATTCAGACACTCCTATAAAATGGTAGACACTCAAAATAGTGAACTATATAGTTAATAGGGGGAGGTTTCAGAAACAGCAAGTGTTCCACAACCAAGATTGGTGCCCTACGCACTAGGCTGAGTACTCTGCGTTTAGAGAGTGGTGGTACTGCTACTAATGATCTAAATTCTTTCGACACTGAAAAATGTAACTACATAGAAATAAGAATCTACACAGGACTATGAAATAGCTAAAGTAGGCATAAATAAAACACAATCTTGCGTTGCATTATATTTCAGCATTATATATAATGTCCTTGTTGGACATTTTCACGTTTTCACTGTAATAATTATTAGAAATGTTTACAAACCACACTTATTGACAAACTCCAGATCTGACAAAAGCCCTTAAAGGGATAGTTCACCCAAAAATTACAATTATCATTATTTACTCACCCTCATGCCACCCTCATGCCACCCCAGTCTTTATTTCATCTGCTGAACTAAAATGAAGATTTTTAGAAGAATTTCTCAGCTCTGAGAAAAAGAAATCTTCTTAATTTCCCTACCCTCATGATGTTCCAAACCAGTGTGACGATTAGTATTATGTGGAACACAAAACATGTTAGACAGAATGTTAGGGACTGACAGTCTCTGTCACCATTCACTTTCAAAATATTGGGAAAAAAAATTCACTGAAATGAAATAGTGACTTCTGAAAAATTCTGTCAAATATCTTCTTATTGTGTTATTTTAGTTAGTACTTTTACTTCTGCCTGAGTAATTATTTTTTAAAGTAATTGTACTTTTACTTAAGTGCAGTTTTTGGCTACTCTACCCACCTCTGCTGAACACAAACAAAGGTTTTTAGAAGAATATTTCAGCTCTGTAGATCCATACAATGCAGGTCAACATGGTACAAAACTTTGAATCACAAAAAAGCACATTAAGCAGCATAAAAAGTAATCAATATGACTCCAGTGGTTCAATCCATATCTTCAAAAGCAACATGATAGGTGTGGGTGAGAAACAGATAAATATTTAAGTAATTTTTTTCTATAAATTACCCTCCCAGAAAAAGAAGATCTCTCATGAATGCACATAGGAGGGCTGGTCAAATTGGAGATTTATAGTAAAAAAAATGCTTAAATATTGATCTGTTTCTCAGCCACACCTATCATGTTGCTTCTAAAGATATGGATTTAACCACTGGAGTAATATGAATAACTTTTATGCTGCATTTAAATGCTTTTTGGACCTTTAAAGATCTGGTCACCATTCACTTGTATTGAATGGACATACAGAGCTTTATTTTTTCTCTTCACAATGTTATATAAACTACATAAAAAATAAGCTTTCATGTGAAATGTCAATGGTTTTCCCACTATTTTTTAGGTGCTTGTTTGAAATCCTGGTTTGTTGTCTACCTCTTACCCAGAGAGCTGTACTATCTATTTGTATCACTTTTAACTGACCGGACATGGCTTTATCTAGTTTATGGAGTCTGTTCCACACCAATTCTAGGTGAACCTCCTGGGAAATCACAGTCTGGGACAAACCCCACCAGTTTAGAACAATGCACATCATCGGTTCCTATTCAGGACACCCGAAACACAGAATGAGAAGTGAAATGCTGATGTTTCCCAGTGGTGGTGGCCAAGGATAGGTGACTGACAAGCACGGTTAGAGGGAAAGTGACATGTGTTACAGAGATTATCTGTGTTTGAGTGAGGGGGGATAAAGGACAGGTAGTGTGCACTGGCTATATCTGCTCTGAAATAAAATGTGAATGTCTGAAATCTTCTCACTCGGTGTCAGTAAGTGGGATTGACCGATGAAAAGTGAATATATTATGAATTTGATGTGACTTTGGATCTCGGTGTCAGGTGTTTATAAACCCTGTTGACATTTTGCATGCTGTGCATGTGCTCTTGCTTTATTTATTTATTTGTGTTTTATTTCCACATTTATCTGGGTCAGGTTTAGGAAAATGGTGCCATTTGTGTTGCAAACTTGCTACTGATTAAATTAAAAGGATACTGAATTTATTTTACATTTTTTTACAGATATAGCTCTTTTTAGTGTGAGATTATATAGATAGATAGATAGATAGATAGATAGATAGATAGATAGATAGATAGATAGATAGATAGATAATGTGATTTGGTGCAAAGATATACAGTAGCATTAAAGATCATAAGACAATTTTGATGAACTCATCTTCAACTGTATAATATTCAACCCCAAAACCACAGTAATTGAATTTAATAGGGTTGACACAATACACACTAAAACTGAGTGATACTACCAGAATTTACTACACTTTCTATTCAAATTATTAGCATAGGAATTCCAAATTTAAAGTGACAGGGTTGAAAAAATTAAGTGCTTTAGGATTCATAACAATAACGATTTACCGCCCAAAGCTGTAACCACATTTTTAGGATTTGGGGTAATAGAATTGATTGTTGTGGCCAAGATGTGAAAATATGATTTCTTGAAATATGAGTTCTGCAGTTTCAAGAGGATGACTCATCAAACATTTATAGGTGGGATTCACAAAGCCTTTCACACGTGCATCTGTCATGTAGACCAGCAAAAAACAAGTGTCATACTAATTTGCCAAGAGATGCGAGAGACCGTTTGCTGTATTTAGTGTTTGACTGAGACTTTTGAGATTTATTTATTTTTATTATAACACCAGCATGTTTTCAGAGCCACAAGAGGAACACAACATTAGATTGCTGCTACATACATAATTAAAGATGTATGCTGTACACTTCCTTGGACTCACTTTGGAAAAAGTTTTGTAAACAGAAACACTGTTGCTCAGAGGCAGAAAAACAAAATAAAAAACTGAAATTTATGTTTCATGTTATAGATAAACAAATATAGTTCAGACTAGTTAAATCCACATCCACACTTATATGTTTTTATTTGAAAATGCATCGGTTTCGCTACATTTTGGTCTTCCATCCAAACAGAGTCGCCATATTTGTCCTGCAAAAACGGAGCCTTTCGAAAACATTCTCCCAAGTGGATACATTTGAAAATGCGTCTTTGGGGGCCAGGGTAGCTCAGCGAGTAAAGACACTGACTACCACCCCTGGTGCATGCGATTTTCGAGCGAACCCAGAACGTGCTGAGTGACTCCAGCCAGGTCTCCTAAGTAACCAAATTGGCCCGGTTGCTAGGGAGGGCAGAGTCACATAGGGGAACCTCATCGTGGTCGCTATAATGTAGTTCGCTCTCGTTGGGCCGTGGGGCGAGTTGTGCGTGGATTCCGCGGTGGATGGCGTGAAGCCATGTGCTATATTTAATCCTCAAAGGTTACAATAACCTGCATAGTATTTGTAATCAAAGAAAGTACCATTTCCATTAAATGATTGAAAGACCCCTTGTCCAGCATTGTTTACTTGTAGGCTATCATTGTTGATTTGAAGTGTTGCCATAGATTTATCTGTACATTTTGTAATGTTAATTTGCAAGATGTTGTGAAGGCGACAAAGTTAATGATCAATATTACATTTTATTAAATAATATCCATCAAAACCTGTTCAGCAAACGTTTGCATAGACAGGTGTTCAAAGTATTATCCTGTCTCTGTATACCTGTTATGTATACCTTGTCTTGTTTCACCGTTTCCCTTTGTTTATCATTTTTGTCACTTTTGTAATTCCTTAGTTTCCACTTTTGTCCTTTTTGTAGTTCCATAGTTTTCTTGTCAGCCTTCGTGTGCTCTGTTCATTGTTTTCACCTGCCCTCGTTAGTTGTCTTTGGTTTTAGTTCATCACCTTGTTATCTTGTTTGAGTTCTGTTTGTTCATTGGTTCCCGTCTTCCTATGTCCATGTATTTAAACCCTGTCTGTTTGTTCAGTCGCTGTCTATCGTTGAATGTTGTCATGCCTGGTATGTGTTCCCTGCCCGAGTTCTCAGTTTTATGTTTATTTCCCCATTGAGGGTTTTCCTTTGTGTTTATTGGTTTGTCTGTTCTCAATAAAGTAAGTTTGCATTTAGATCCGCTCTCCTCGTCTGCCTTCGCTGCCTCCATTCGTAACAAAACGGTACACCAACACATGGATCTAGCAGCCTACTCGGCGAATTACCGGCTCCTTAGCCTCAAGCAGAGGGACCGCCCTTTGGAGGACCACGTCCAAGAGTTTCTGAAGCTGGCAAACATCTCTGACTTCCCCGACTACGCTCTGGTGGCATTCTTCTGGGGTAACCTGAACGAGTCCCTGAGGAAACTGTTGCCGCCAGCAAAGCATGGCTGGACACGCTTCAGTTTCGTGGAGGAGACCCTGCAAGTCAGCGGCTCGCTGCTCACGGTGGACGTTCTGGAGGATGATGCTACCGCTCCTCCTACGAAGATACTCCCCCTCTCCGCCACGATTCGTCTCTCCACGCCCGTCCTGACCTACATGCTGCCAACTTCGTTCGCTTCAGAGCCGGCACGCTCAACTTCGTCTGCCCAGAGGAGGGAGAGAAGACGGGCTTCCGCCTTCCGGCCCACGCCTGCCCCGGCCAGCGAGCCAGAGCCCTCGCCTGCCCCGGTTAGCGAGCCAGAGCCCTCGCCTGCCCCGGTCAGCGAGCCTGAGCCCTCGCCTGCCCCGGTCAGTGAGCCTGAGCCCTCGTCAGCCACGGTCAGCGAGCCTGAGCCCTCGTCAGCCACGGTCAGCGAACCCAAGCCAGCGCATACCACGGTCACCCAGCCAGTACCTGTCGCCTCAGAGGTTAGTGAGCCAGTGCCTGTCGCCTCAGAGGTCCCTGAGCCAGCGTCTGTAGCCTCGACCGTCCCTGAGCCAGCGCCTGTAGCCTCGACCGTCCCTGAGCCAGCACCTGTAGCCTCGACCGTCCCTGAACCAGCGCCTGATGCCTCGACCGTCCCTGAGCCAGCGCCTGAAGCCTCGACCGTCCCTGAGCCAGCGCCTGAAGCTGTGACCGTCCAAGAGCCAGTGCCAGTAGCCGTGACCGTCCAAGAGCCAGTGCCAGTAGCCATGACCGTCCAAAAGCCAGCGCCAGTGGTCGTGCCCGTCCAAGAGTCAGCGCCTCTCGAGCCTCCCAGAGCTCCTCCTCCCGAGCCTTCCAGGGCTCCGCCTCCCAAGTCTCTCGAGTCTTCCAGGGCTCCTCCTCCCGAGCCTCCTAGGGCTCCGCCTCTCAAGTCTCTCGAGTCTTCCAGGGCTCCTCCTCCCGAGCCTCCCAGGGCTCCGTCTCTCAAGTCTCTCGAGTCTTCCAGAGCTCCTCCTCCCAAGCCTCCTAGGGCTCTGCCTCTCAAGTCTCTCGAGTCTTCCAGGGCTACGTCTCTCAAGTCTCCCAAGCTTTCCAGAGCTCCGCCTTCCGAGCCTCCCGAGCTTTCCAGAGCTCCGCCTCCCGAGCTTTCCAGAGCTCCGCCTCCCGAGCTTTCCAGAGCTCCGCCTCCCGAGCTTTCCAGAGCTCCGCCTTCCAAGCTTCCTAGAGCTCCTCCTCCCGAGCTTTCCAGAGCTCCTCCTCCCGAGCCTTCCAGGGCTCCGCCTCTCCAGTCGCTCGAGCCTTCCAGGGCTCCGCCCCTCAAGCCTCTCTAGCCTTCCAGGGCTCCGCCCCTCAAGCCTCTCGAGCCTTCCAGGGCTCCGCCCCTCAAGCCTCTCGAGCCTTCCAGGGCTCCGCCTCCCAGGCCTCTCGAGCCACCCAGGGCTCCGCCCCCCGAGCCTCCTACGGCTCCTCCTCCGAAGCCTTCCAGCTCACCGCCTGAAGAACCTCCTACGGCACCACCTCCCTCGGCCCCGCCGCTAGAGCCACACTCGGCTCCACCTCCGGAGCGTCCCTCAGCCTCGCCTCCGGCGCCCCTCCCGGCTCCGCCTCCGAAGCCTCCCTCAGCCTCGCCTCCGACGCCTCCTAGTTCCTTCCTGGCTCCGCCTCTCCCGGCTCGGCCTCCCGAGCCTCCTTCGGCTCAGCCTCCTGCAGCTCTTCTCCCCAAGCCTCCCTCGGCTCCACCTCCGGAGCCTCCTACTGCTCTGCACCCAGAGACTCCAGAGCTTTCTAGGGCTCCGCCTCTCGAGCCTCCTACGGCTCCGCCTCCCGAGCCTCCTTCAGTTCCACCTCCTGAGCCTCCCCCGGCTCCCCCTCCAGTGGCTCCCTCAGCTCCGCCTTCTGAGCCTCCTAAGCCATCGCCTCCCTCGGCTCTGCCCCCCGGGCCTCCCTCAGCTCCGCCGGCTTCCCCAGTGGCCAATCCTCCTCCCAGGCCCCCTGAACCGGCGCTTGCCCCACGGCCATCTCCTAGGCCACCAAAACCTGCCTCTGTCCTATGGCCACCTCCCAGGTCCCCTTAGATGGTCCTTGCCCCACGGCCATCTCCTAGGCCACCAAAACCAGCCTCTGTCCTGTGGCCACCTCCCAGGTCCCCTGAACCGGCCCTTGGCCCACGGCCATCTCCCAGGCCACCAAAACCGGCCTGTGTCCTGTGGCCTCCTCCTAGGCTCCCTGAGCCGGTCCTTGCCTTATGGCCAGCCCCCGGGCCATCTAAACCTGTCCCTGCCCGGTCGATACCTCCCTGGCCCCCTAAACCTGTCCCTTTGTGCCCCCAGGGACTGCCTAATTGGCCCCGTGGACTGTCTCATTTCCCTTTATGCCCCCGTGGACTGTCTCATTTCCCCTCGTTGTCCCCCTTGGACTTCCTGCCTGCCTGCCCTTTGTGCCCCCTTGGACTTCCTGCCTGCCCTCTGTGACCCTTGGACTGCCTTCTTGCTCTTGTGCCCCCCCTGGTCTGTCTGTCTGCCCCTGGTGCCATCATCTTGTTTTCTGTGGGTTTTTTGTCTTTGTTTTTTTTTTCTCTTTAGGATCGTCTGGGATCCGATCCTTTGAGGAGGGGCTCTGTTATGTATACCTTGTCTTGTTTCACCGTTGCCCTTTGTTTATAATTTTTGTCACTTGTGTAATTCCTTAGTTTTCACTTTTGTCCTTTTTGTAGTTCCATAGTTTTCTTGTCAGCCTTCGTGTGCTCTGTTCATTGTTTTCACCTGCCCTCGTTAGTTGTCTTTGGTTTTAGTTCATCACCTTGTTATCTTGTTTGAGTTCTGTTTGTTCATTGGTTCCCGTCTTCCTATGTCCATGTATTTAAACCCTGTCTGTTTGTTCAGTCGCTGTCTATCGTTGAATGTTGTCATGCCTGGTATGTGTTCCCTGCCCGAGTTCTCAGTTTTATGTTTATTTCCCCATTGAGGGTTTTCCTTTGTGTTTATTGGTTTGTCTGTTCTCAATAAAGTAAGTTTGCATTTAGATCCGCTCTCCTCGTCTGCCTTCGCTGCCTCCATTCCTAACAATACCTGTACAACAAATGCTAGTATCGCAGCATCATTTATCAGTTTGTTCGTTAGGATACGTCTTCGGTGACAATCAAAAACTGCTAAGCGAACCTGAGCACAGACGTTTTGTTTGCGGAAACATCTTCCAAGCATTGGATAATAGAATGCCTTTATTGTCAGAGATCGGAGGTATCGAGTCAGAATTTCCCACATCCGACATTGAATGGAGTGCTGAATTACAAGGATTCCTTATCTTGCTGCTACAGATTTGGTAGTGCATCTTGCTTCTTTGATCATTATAATTTGCTCTCAACAACAGAAAATTATGAAATTTGGATCATGTCTTCAAAGTGTCCGGTTGGCAGTGTGGGCCAAGTTTAATCAAATTTGGACATTGATTTCTCAAGTTACAGTCCAATTTGTCATTATAGACCAGAGAATGTATAGGCGCATACGTGCTAAACGATGAACGTTATTAGCAACTGAAATTTGATTGGCAGCTGACAGCCATTTTTGATGTGTTGTCAAACAATCAATCAGTTTCACAAGTTAATTTGTTTTTAGTTGCAGCACTCCGTATTGGCAGTATTGGACTAAATTTGGCATGCATCCTCAAAATGTCTTAGTGTAGAAGTCTCCCAAATTTCAACAATTTCGGACTTGACTCTGAGTAGATATAGGTAATTAAGTGAATTTGGGCCCCGGCCAACATCTTCTAAATTATTTGATGAATATAAAAGCGCTTTGACCTCTAATGAGAACTCTTTAATAAACCAATGAGCTACACAAGTCTCTGCGTTTAAGTGACTTTACCACAGGTACGGTACGTTCTTAGGCACAACGTGAAGCAGAGTCTGTGCAGCAACACAAAACATTAATTCTATTTTATTTGACACAGACTGTGTCAAGTGTAACTGAAAGTCATATGCCACTTTTACTGAAGGTAAATTGTGAGCAGAGTTAGTGAAATAGCTTTAGCCAGCAAGGTAGGCAGTTTGCACTGTGCATACTGTAAATAGACACTGCTATAATTGTTTTCTATGTAATAATTCAGTGTGCAACTGTTTCTGGTCAATTAGACACTTGCCTGTCATTGTAATTGTTCAGTGTTATTTATACATTTTTTATAATTTTTTTATTTAAGTGCACTAAATCTGTTGGTGGTGCTGTAAAATGACAAGTGGCCAAAAACATCTCTCTCTCTCTCTCTCTCTCTCTCTCTCTCTCTCTCTCTCTCTCTCTCTCTCTCTCTCTCTCTCACACACTCTCGCTCTCTTTCAAAGCTCTGCTAATTTCACCCCCCCTCCCCTCTCTCTATTCATAGTAGACTCGACTCAAGGCCCACTGTAGCAGGTGCACACATCCATTTGCAATTACCTTTATCTCTCGCTCTGTGACTCTGGGAGCCTTTCCCTGGATCGCCTTACCAGTGCACAGAATGCTAATGCTTCGGCCCTCTGGGCACGAGCCAGAGCATCCCCTTTCACTCAAAATCCCCCCAATATGTGACCAAGCTACTGTAACACGGGCATCAGCCATAGCATTTATCCCCAAGACTAAACAATCTCAGGTGGGACTTCCAGTGAAACAATTTAAGCATTTTATATCCAGTTTAGTTTTTTTTGCTGGAAATAGAGGTAAGAGACAATGTTGACTTTAGGCAGACTTAATTGAATCTGTGCGAATAGAATGTAAATATTTCACATTTAGGCATTTACTGCTATGAGACTTGGAGGTTTAACAAAAATAACTGGTTTTCTAAAGTGACACCAATTGCATTTTGTTTTAGCATAGTTCAAATATTTAAACAGTTTTGTACTCAACAATTTTAATAAAAAAAACATGATTAAATTAGTTATGTTTTTTTTACCTAGTTAACTTGTTCTTGCCCCCCAAATTGTATGTAGTGCAACTGTATTATTTATATTTGTATATTACCTTTACACGCATAATATTTTAAGTGATTATTAGTAAATGAAGGTGTTTTGGAAATAAGTATTTGCACTCATTTTAACATTATATCCTCAAGCAATATTTTCATATTATCTTTTCAAAGCAGTCTCTCAGGTTTTTTGGAAATCAGAATATGCCTATAATTGTTCATTGTTCAAGTTATATTGCATTGCATTAAATTATTCCAATATATACTGTACTTTATACTGTACAATACAGTCTCCACTTTCACCTTCGCGTTCTTCTTTTGTTTTTGGTGATTCATATTCTTCATGCATATTCCCCCTACTGGACAGGGATAATAAATTCTAACAAAAAGTTACTTAAAGATGTATCTTTTTTTTTTTTCACCCACATCATCAATTATGAAGATATGGATTTAATTACTTTTATGCTGCCTTCATGTACTTTTTGGAGTGTCAAATTTTCTACACCCTTTCACTTGCATTGTGAGGACCTACAGAGCTGAACTATTCTTATAAAAACCATATTTTTCTTGTGTTCTGCAGAAGAATGACAGTCTTACACATCTGGGATGGCATGAGGGTGAGTACATGATGAGAGAATATTCATTTGTAGGTGAACTATTCCTTTAACTATTGTGTTTCCCATTGTTTATGAGTAGAACCTTATTGTAAAATGTTACCACTTTTATTCTTGACTTGGGAAGAAACATATTCCACAAATTTACCTGTCACTCATTTATAAATTAGCAGCATTTTCTCTAAGAAATTAATCAGAAATGATCAATAGAATGTTTTTAACAGAAATACACAATTTAGTTATCTTTATTTATTCAAATTTGATATTAAATGATCACTTACTGCCCCAAAAACCACCTGTCATTAGACCATTACTAAGAACTGCTTTTAAAATGTATATTAAAGATGAAGTTAAAATAAAAATAAATATAAAATACTGTATATCTGTATATCTATATATCTATTTTATAAATATAAAACAAATTTTTCTTAAAAAGAAACACTTATATTATGTCCTGAAAGAAGCAATAGGTTAATTCTTAAATAAATAAATCCATTACACACACACACACACACACACACACACACACACACACACACACACACACACACACATATATATATATATATATATTTTACCTATTGCTTCTTTCAGGACATAGTGGAAATGTTTCTTTTTATATGCTGCCAACATACCATACCTCTTCTACCATACATTCCCTTGCATCTGTATTTGACAATTGTACATACATAAGCTCAGCAAAAAAAAAATTCTCTTTTTCAGGACACTGTATTTTAAAGATAATTTTGTAAACATCCAAATAACTTTACAGATCTTTATTGTAAAGGGTTTAAACAATGTTTTTCATGCTTGTTCAATGAACCATAAACAATTAATGAACATGCACCTGTGGAACGGTCCCTAAGACACTAACATCTTACAGACTGTAGGCAATTAAGATCACAGTTATAAAAACTTAGAACACTAAAGAGACCTTTCTGCTGACTCTGAAAAACACCAAAGGAAAGAAGCCCATGATTCCTGCTCATCTCTGTGTACATGTATTAGGCATGCTGCATGGAGGCATGAGGACTGCAGATGTGGCCAGGGCAATAAATTGGACTGAGGGCTTGTATGCCTGTTGTAAGGCAGGTCCTTACCAGACGTCACCGGCAACAATGTCGCCTATGGGCACAAGCCCACCTTGGCTGGACCAGAAAGGACTGGACTATAAAGTGCTCTTCTGGGTGATGGTCAGACTCGCGTTTATCATCGAAGGAATGAGCGTTACATCAAGGCCTGTACTCTGGAGCGGGATCGATGTGGAGGTGGAGGGTCCATCATGGTCTGGGGTGGTGTGTCACAGCATCATCGGACTGAGCTTGTTGTCATTGCAAGCAATCCCAATGCTGTGTCTTACAGCTCCCTCATGTGGTACCCTTCTTGCAGGCTCATCCTGACATGACCCTCCAGCATGACAATGCCACCAGCCATACAGCTCGTTCTGTGCTTGATTTCCTGCGAGACAGGAATGTCAGTGTTCTGCCATGGACAGCGAAGAGCCCGGATCTCAGTCCCATCAGAGGGTGAGGGCTATGGTCATTTCTCCCAGAAATGTCCACAGACGGAAACACCTTGTTGATGAGAGGGGTCAACGGAGAATGGCCAGACTGGTTCGAGCTCACAGAAAGGCTACAGTAACTCAGATAACCACTCTGTACAATTGTAGTGTGCAGAATATCAGAATTCACAACAGGTCGGACCTTGAGGCAGATGGGCCACAGAAGGTCTTCAAAGAAGAAGACAACGTAGGGCACTTTATCAGGACCATCGTGTTCCTAGTATACTGTGTATATACAGTATATACATTCAAAATACATGAATAAAGACACTTTTTGCCCATATAATGGTGCAGTTACGCCATCTACCATGCAGCTGGGGTTAAGTAGCCTCAGCTAAACTCTGACCCCTTGGTTTTGTCACAGTCCTCAAGAATCAATGATTAGTTTTGTCAATACACACTTCATATAACTTTAATCTGCCCTTGTTGGAGACAAAGTTCTCAGAAGATAATGAAATCATCTCATTAGAATAATGAACAGAATTAGTAACAAGGGTTATTTGCTTGCGCTCTTGAAATGCAGAGATTTGTCATCTAATTATCAAATAACGCAAGAAAACTATTATGTAAAATATGTTTAATAACTCACTTAATGACCTGTTCTCAACACCCAAGCATTGTCAAATTAAAAACAAAAAAGTAGAAACAGATGTCTTGTCCCTTATTATAAAGGACAAACATCGCCCTCGTCAAACTTGTTGGGAAAATAAATTGCCACATAGAAGAAATATCATTAGCTACACAGTCACACTCTATGACTTTGTTAAACTTTGCATTAATTTATGACTTAGAATAAACATTGATCTCGCATGAATAATGGAGTAAGAGACTAATTAACAAAAATCACTTAATAGAAGCTTGTCAAACTTGTTGTGTTGTACTGACTTTCTCTGTTACCTTGAGTATCATGGGAATTGTTTGACACTATGAGGTGCTTTTAGTAAGAAAAATGTAGAAAAGTAATTAGAAAAGGTTACCCAAGGGAAGGCTGGGTGAAAAACAGTCAGCCATAGCAGTTCACGTTTAGTGGAGTGCCCTAGGAAGTGCTCGTGGCATGAAGGACACATAAATGTCCCAGATGATGAATGGCCACATTGTTTTATTGTGTTTCTCTTCTATCAAGATAACAGGTGATACACAGAGATATTAGATAGTTCTCTTTTTGTTGTTGTGTTTAAACAGAAAAGATACACCGCAAACCCTAATGTTGTTATTACTGGAAAAATCAAGTTATCTTAAGTAAACATTACTTGAAATGCCAAGTGTTGGGCTCATAACTCAAATATCTATGTTCCTTGAACTCATTCTTAAAAATGCATAGATTTAAGATTTTAAGTGTTAATAACTCAAATTATTAAGTACAAAATGTATGCTTTCTTTGGTTACAGGGAACATGTGGGGGCATTTAAATAGTTCTTATTAAGACTTTAAGAAGTTTTAGCTCTTTTGTAGTATTAGACATTTATGAGGTGTTGCAAATAGTCATTGCATGTGATGTCATCATTATTGGACCCTGATAGTCTTCTTTGTTTAGCTGTGTTCTTGTATGACCTTAATCTGAGTCCATTCAATTACAATTATTAAGTAGAAACAACAACATGAAAATAGCAAATCTGAGTAAATCTACTTGCATCTAGTTACATTAAACAGTTAATCTCATTCGATATGATCACCAAGTTGACTTTATTAATTACACAAGTTTTGGAGATGGCATTACTCAATTCTATTGAGATAATGAGTTTACTCAATCAATCGAGTAAAGTCAACTTATTAGGGTTTTCAGTGTAGATATGAGTATGTTAATCCTTAAAATGTGCAGAATGCAGAGTCATGAAAGCAACTGTTTTCTTTATTAGTGAATGGGTGAATATCGTAGAGCCTGTTAAGGCCATGTCTGGGTCACAATCATGTATTTCACCCAAATAATAATAATAATAATAATAAAATAAATAAAAAAGAGAGGAAAAAAGTATGTTTTGCTTCAAGCTTATTAAACTAACTAAATTTTTGGATGATTAAAATATATTTGCATTGTGACATGGTTATGAAAATGAAAGCCCATTTTTCCACCAACTGTCATTAATATAATGTGAATATATCTGTATAGACATTATATTTACATAAATATACACACACACACACACACACACACAGTGTATATATTATGGTAGTAATTGTTTTATGCTTCATGGTATGCCCATTTTAATATATACGTATTCATGGATTTTTTCATTCAGTTAAAAATTAGAATAATCACATGAGAAAATGAGACATGAGAAAAAACTCAAAAATATAATGTCCAGACACATTATAATACTGATCATTTGCAAGGGACCAACTATAAGCAAGACATTCATAGGTTCATTTTCTCAAAAACTGTAAACACTGTATCTCTGTGGCACTATAAAAATTCTTGTGATTGTTTTGAGCGACCGCTTAGACCCACCCCAACAACTTTACACAATTAATGGCGTGAGTTGGGGGCGGGACTATCAGACTGTGCGAAACATTTCAGACAAGGGACGTATTCAGAAAGCTGTTTTGAAAGCATTGTTTATTTTTGCAATTCTGTTTGGTTGCGCTTGTCGCATAAATTACATCAGCTTTAAACTTAAAATAAATATAACATTTATATATGTATCTAAAATTTTAGTTTTTATATAACTGTAATATTTTTTATAAAAGACTAATTTTGTCCTAAAAGAAGCAATAGGCTAATAATAATAATAATAATAATAATATTATTATTATTATTATTATTATTATTTTATATATATATATATATATAAATTATTATATATATATATATATATATATATATATATATATATATATGATATACATATATATATATATATATATGCGCATATATATATACATATATATATATATATATATATATATATATATATATATATATATTTGTTGTTTTTATTATTATTATTTAAATGAATGTATTGCTTATTTCAGGACATAGTAGAAATGTTTCTTTTAATAATTCAACTCTGTCAGATAATAATCACATGAGAAAATGAGCCATGAATAAAAAATTATAAAAAAAGTACAACATCCAGACATTGGATTCTGAATATTTGCAAAAGAAATGTGATTAATTGTCACACATACAATTTCTTTTTTTTTATTTTTTTATGTAAATGTGTATTTGTATATTTAATAATAATAATACAACATTTCTTCAGGCTTTATTTTCTTTGTTTCAAATATCCTTTTTCTTTTCTTTTCTTTTTTCCTAGGGACAGTTATGACCCAAACATGTTTTGTTATATTCACACAAATGTATTTTCCTCTAGTATTCATCCATAATAATTAAAACATAAAGCTAATTAATATCTAACTAAATAGATTGTAAGGTTAAGCGCTTGCTCTTATTCGAGAAATGTTGCTTATAGTGCCTTTGTAATTGACATTTCCTGCAGTTAACGTTCTATACACACTAGGAGGCACTGGTGTTGTGTGGAAAACGAGAATCTTGCACATCAAAACTGCATGACTTCTCTGACTGTTTTCAATAGACAATGTTTGTCTCTTATGTTATGTTTGGGGTCTGAGAGACCCTAAGGCCTTTATAATATCTCAAAAAACATATTTAAAGCTTGGTTATTCTAAAAATGAAAATGTTATTATCATTTACTCACAATGTTCTAAACGTGGCTTCCTTTCTTCTGTGGAACACAATAGGTGACTTAATAATAGGGTTTAAATCTAGCACCAATCTCTGAAATGGTAAAAGCACTTTTACACTAGACCTAACCATCAATGATCTTGGTCTGGCTAAAACTTAAAGTAAAAGCACCATGTTACCTCTTCGGTATAAACATGTTGTGTTTTTTCATCAAGGCCAAACAGCTTTATGAAATGATAACAGTGAAACTGATTTAGGGTGAGTGTGAAGGTTTGCCAGGAGAACATAATATATATATAGCGTGGTGTGGTGTTCTGCGATTGTGGAGCACACTGACAGAGCTCACTCTGTGTCCTGCAGGAGCGAAACATTACAGAAGACAAATTCTTGACAATCAGAAAACCATTGGGTTAGAGTAAAGCACAGCCACTCCTCTGATTTAGATTGATGCTTGTGCTAGCGCACCATATTTAAAAGGATATGAACATCCTTTAAATGAGACAACAATTAGAGAGCCTAAAAGCAAGCATCTCTCTTCGAATGGATTTGAGTGGATACAAAATGCCTTGTATAAAGATGCAACATGAGATTCTATCACTATCAAAAATGTCAACTCTTGCCCTGTTGTCAAAGATGAAGAAATTGAGTGCCTGACCCCTTTTCTTACAGTGATGTATGAGCAATGAGCGGATCAATACACAATAATCACTCATGGCAACATCCCACTTGTCTAAATAGATGTTTCCCATCACTGACAAATAGATTGTGTGTACATCATGGTTTCGATACCCAACTTTTGGTTTGTTTTGATGGTAGGACTATTATTATGTGACTCATTGAAATTAATATGGACTAGGCGAAACTGGGGTTAGTTGTCATACTCTACTCCAATAAACAGTTTTGGGCAGGTTTACATTTGAATGTCAATTTTAATTTCTGTATAGGCACATACATTAAACTCTTGGCAACAAAAAAATCAATTTAAAATTTCCTCTGTTGTTGCCCTGGAGACTGTTTTAAGCAACAATTCGAACACTGATTCCAAAACTGGATGGGTAAAGTTGTCCCAATGTATGTAACCTGCCATTAAATATCCTAATTTCAGCATATATAAATATAGTTATTTGTTTTAACAAATATATTCATATTTTGAACAAACAAATGTTTTTGAATGGTAAAAATTAAACAATGGTGTATATATATATATATATATATATACACACTGGTGGCTAAAAGTTTGGAATAATGTACAGATTTTGCTGTTTCGGAAGGAAATTGGTACTTTAATTCACCAAAGTGGCATTCAACTGAACACAATGTATAGTCAGGACATTACTGATGTAAAAAACAGCACCATCACTATTTGAAAAAGGTCATTTTTGATAACATTTAGACAGTGGCCGTCACTCCAACACGCTAATTTGACACTAGAAAATAACTTGCCATTATATCAAACACTGAAAGCCATTTGGTTCATTAAATAAAGCTTAACATGTATTTGTGTTTGTTTTGCGTTGCCACAGTATGCAATAGACTATAAAATGCTTGAAATTGCCAAAAAACTGCAGATTTCATACAAAGGTGTACACTAAAGTCTTCAAAGACAAAGCACAACTGTCTCTAACAAGGACAGAAAGAGATGTGGAAGGCCAGACATACAACTAAACAAGAGGATAAGTACATCAGAGTCTCTAGTTTGAGAAATAGACGCCTCACATGTCCTCAGCTGACAGCTTCATTGAATTCTACCCGCTCAACACCAGTTTAATGTACAACAGTAAAGAGAAGACATAGGGGTGCAGGACTTATGGGAAGAATTGTAAAGAAATAGACACTTTTGAAACAGAAAAACAAATAGAAAAGGTTTGAGTGAGCAAAGAAACACAGACATTGTACAACAGATCATTGGAAAAGAGTGTTATGGATCTTACCCCCATTTGAACTTTTGTGGGATCAGTTACACTATAAGGTGTGTGAGAACATCTATGGCAAGTGCTACAGGACGTGTGGGGTGAAATGTCACCTGAGTATCTGGACAAACTGACCGCTAGACTGCCAACGATCTGCAAATCTGTCATTGCTGCACAAGGAGGATTTTTTTGATGAGAACTCTTTGAAGTAGTTTAAGAAGTTGTGAACTTTTGTAATGTTTCATGTTATTAATGACGTGACTATACATTTTGATCAGTTGAGTACCAATTTCTTTCCAAAAGGCAGCCAAAAGTTTGGAATAAATGTACAGATTTTGCTCTTTTGGAATATATATATATATATACACCAAATAATTATATTTATACCAAATAACAAATACCAAACAATTGTTTCATTTTTACCATTCAAAACCATTTGTTTGTAATACGAATATATATATATATATATATATAGCTTTGTAGTATTCAAACAAGCATGTAGGTCATGTAGGCAAACAGTAATAAAAACTTGTAGTACTCTATTAAACTACAAGTGAAATTATTATTCTTTGCATGTGAAGCATAAGTGCAGTTAAGTGGATTGTGCATGTACATTCTGCTAACTGTTCAAGCTGGTTTTGGCCTCCATCCATTAAGCAACGAATTCCATTTTCAATCATCCATGTGATGGCTTCCTCTAATGGTTTGAAAATGGAGTTCATGTGTGCTAAGGCCAATTTTTGAAAAGGTTTCGTGGATGATGTTTTTATTTTTTGTAATTTTTTTAATTTTTAATTTTAAATAATTTGTATCCAGAACATTGTTTATAAGTAAGTCAAATTTGTCCATAAATTTGTCTATTTCATTCTTTGAATGGATAATCGGATGTTATATACATATTCATGCTGTGACCAACATTTTCACTGGTCACTGGCAGAAACACTCAGTACTGAGAACTCAAATGTGTGCTAATGCGTTCCATGTTCCAATTTAGGTACATAAAATTGTTTGCGCTTCCATTGGTGGAGAGGCACTCAAGTAAACCGAAGGTTAATTTGGGCCAATGTGACTTGTTTGGTGTGAACGGCTGTTATCAATGCTCTGTACGTGAGGTTGCATGCATGTTTTTCTAGATATAAGGTGGTCACAAACTGATTTATATGCTGGAGGGCATATTTGCCGGAAATCCTGGAATCACTAAACTATTTTACAGTCAAAGGATGATTTTTCAAATATATACATTTTATACATTGATTTTTTTCTGAAGTTTTACTCAGAACTGAACCTTGACCAGCTAATAGGGGTTAACATTTCTCATTAAGACATTTAAACATGCATCTCACACAGTACTGAACACTGGCCTCATTGAGAGAGAGAGCGTGAGCATTATAATGCATGGACTGAAGTCATGTTGCTCTTGAAACCTGGCATCATCAATTTCCGAGGGACTCATAAGAGCAACATGAATCTAATTCCTTTTTTTATATATTCAGTTTTAAGTTGAAGCATTAAGAGAAGTATTACAGTTGCTGGCTGAGGATTCTCCACTTTACTTAACTGCCCTCATAAAATTATCAACAATTATAGAAGCACATACTGAGAGAGTATGCTTCTAATGTTACCTGTGGGCCCTAGGTCATTTGTGTCAGATGTTATACACTAAAAAAATTATTGAGAGTGATACTTTAGTCCCATCATCTCTTTTAATGGCAGATGTAGTACAAATACGGACTGTAATAAGTCAGGAGTAATGAGCTATAGGTTTCCCATGAAGAACATCCTAATTGAAACTTGCAACATGATTGCAATACATAAATAATAGAAATTGCAAAGTATTGTTAACATGAGCAATTCCTGATGTATGGAGCTTCTGTTATTTCCGGCATCTAATACACATACTTTTAGGTGGAAGGTTCATTTTTTACGCAGAATGAAATACTGAAAGTTTAATCAGCTTTATTGCCAAGTAAACTTTCACATACAAGGAATTTGTCTTGGTGACAGGAGCTTCCAGTGCACAACAATGGTAAATAGTCTGCACTTATATAGCACCTTTTTAACCTTAATGGTATTCAAAGCGCTTTACACTGTGACTCATTCACCCATTCACCCATTCACACACATTCATACACCAATGGTGGCAGAACTACCATGCAAGGTGCTAGCCTGCCATTGGGAGCAACTTGGGGTTCAGTGTCTTGCCCAAGGACACTTTGGCATGTGGAGTCGTGTGGGCCTGGATTCAAACCACCAACCCTGCGATTAGTGGCCAACCCGCTCTACCAACTGAGCCACAGCTGCCCCAATGGGGCAGTTTTAACTGTTCATGTGATGGATAGCATGAGAGAAAAAAACTGTTCCTGATGATTCTTGTGCTCAGAGCTCTGTAGTGTCGGGCAGAAGGCAACAGTTCAAAAAGGTAGTGGGCTGGGTGAGTGGGGTCCAGAGAGATTTTTCCAGCCCTTCTCCTCACTCTGGAAGTGTATAGTTATTGAAGGGAGGGCAAAGGGCAACCAATAATCCTCTCAGCAGTCCAAACTATCCTTTGTAGTCTTCTGATATCCGATTCGTTAGCTGAACCAAACCAGACAGTTACTGAAGTGCAGAGGACAGACTCAATTACTGCTGAGTAGAACTGGATCAGCAGCGCCTGTGGCAGGTTGAACTTCCTCAAATGACGAAGGAAGTACAACCTCTGATGGGCCCCTTTAAAGTAGATCTCCTGCTTGAACAACAACAATTATTTCAGTAATTTCTGCATGTTTTTGATCAATACAGGTACATTTGGACACTTTTTTCATCGAGATGAATGTTTCTATATTTACATATATCTGTTTAAAACACAAAACACAACATTGTTGAAGGGACAATAAAGTCCCAATGTCATTAATTTTGTGCTTTTAAGAGACCCTTTTAACTGACTCATCACTCTTCAAGTACTTTAGCACTAAAATATACAGTAAACCTTTTTTTTCAGACTGTGAATATTCGTTGTTCATAAAAATGTTAGCAATGATGCATCAAATCAGGCCAAACAGTTTTGAATTTTTTTTAGGATGCAAATATATTATATTTTCAAGAGGATTGAAAATAGCTCCCACATAGGTAAGAATATTCATAGAAATCCATTCTCACTAACTACTAATGCATTCATACTAAACTACTACTAACTATCTAACCAACTATCTAAATTGATAAATATTTAAAAGGTTGTTGAATATTAATTCATACTAACAAACTAACTAACCAAAAGATGTGGTAAAAAATGAACAAGCATTCATATTAAACTACTACTAACTAGCTATCTAACCAACTATATCTAACTTGATATTAATTTAAAAAGTGGTTGAATATGAATTCAAACTAACTAACTAACTAACTAACCAAAGATGTGGAAAAAAATAATAACAAGCATTCATACGAAACTACCACTAACTAGCTATCAAACCAACTATATCTAACTTGATAAATATTTAAAAAGTGGTTGAATATGAATTCATACTAACTAACTAACTAACTAACTAACTAACTAACTATTTAGGGTGTGGTTGAATATGTGACATTAATACTAACTAATTAAATAAACAACCTACAACTAACTTCTAACTAAATAAATAAATAAATAAATAACTAAATAAACTATAACTAAATAAACTAAATAACTATCTAGACTACGATTTAAGAGATGTTTGGATATGCATAGGCATTCATACAACCTAAATATGTGGTTGTATAATGCAAAGAAATGTAATTTTCTGCATATCGCTGACCCCTTCGGCATATCGTGGCGCCGTTTTGTGGCCCGATCTGCATAACAGGGCAGCCCATGTCAGCTTATCGCAGCCCATTCGGCTCCGTTTCACAGCTGGCCCTTCGGGAAAAGTCAGGCATTCATACTAACTAACTGACTGACTGACAAATTAACAGTACATACAGTATATATATATATATATATATATATATATATATATATATACACACACACATACACACTGTATTTGTTTCGGAATGATAATGTTGTGTATTCTAAAAATATAGTCAACTTGTATTGCTTGATTAGATTCATAAGTGCATGCATGCTTGCATGAAACTGTGTGAATGTGGGGTCTGGACTGAAGGGTGTTATAATACAATTCACAGCATGGGGGCATTAAAAGATTATAGAATGGGCACATGGGATTGTTATGTGACTGTATGGGGTGGGATTTGCTTTAAAGGTACAACAACAGCACATTATACATACAACCCAAATTCCGAAAAAGTTGGGACAGTATGAAAATTGCTAATAACAACATAAAGGTGACTTATATTCACCCTTTGCTATATTGAAACGATACATGATGTTTAACCTTGTGAATGTCATTGTTTTTTTATGTGCTGTAATTTCAAATCAAATGATTCTAACACACTCATAAAAAGTTAGAACAGTTGAGTGTTTACCACTGTGAAACATCACCATTTCTTCTAATAACACTTATTAAGCATTTAGGCACTGAAGACACATGTTTGTTGAGTTTAAAAAGTGGAATTGTCCCCCACTCATCCATTGTGTAAGTCTTCAGCTGCACAATTGTATGGGGTCTTCGTTGCCTTATGGTGTGCTTCATAATTAAACCACACCACATATACTCAATTGGAGATGGTCAGGACTGCAGGCAGGATAATCTAGCACCCGCACTCTTTGCTTATTTAACCAGTATGAGGTTTGAAGTTGTCCTGCTGAAAATTCCGGGACGTCCCTGGAAAAGACGGTGCTGGATGGCAGTATATGCTTCTCCAAAATTTTTAAATATCCATCCATCCATCCATCCATCTTCAACCGCTTATCCGAAGTCGGGTCGCGGGGGCAGCTGCTCCAGCAGGGGGCCCCAAACTTCCCTATCCCGAGCCACATTAACCAACTTTGACTGGGGGATCCCGAGGCGTTCCCAGGCCAGTGTGGAGATGTAATCTCTCCACCTAGTCCTGGGTCTTCCCCGAGGCCTCCTCCCAGCTGGACGTGCCTGAAACACCTCCCTAGGGAGGCGGCCAGGGGGCATCCTTATCAGATGCCCAAACCACCTCAACTGACTCCTTTCAACGCAAAGGAGCAGCGGCTCTACTCCGAGCTCCTCACGGATGACTGAGCTCCTCACCCTATCTCTAAGGGAGAAGCCCGCCACCCTTCTGAGGAAGCCCATTTCGGCCGCTTGTACTCGCGACCTAGTTCTTTCGGTCATGACCCAACCTTCATGACCATAGGTGAGGGTAGGAACAAAAATTGACCGGTAGATCGAGAGCTTTGCCTTTCGCCTCAGCTCTCTTTTCGTGACAACGTTGCGATAGACCGAGTGCAATACCGCCCCCGCTGCCCGATTCTCCGGCCAACCTCACGCTCCATTGTCCCCTCACTCGTGAACAAGACCCCCAGGTACTTGAACTCCTTCACTTGGGGCAAAACCTCATTCCCTACCTGGAGTACGCACTCCATCGGTTTCCTGCTGAGAACCATGGCCTCAGATTTAGAGGTGCTAATCCTCATCCCAGCTGCTTCACACTCGACTGCCAAGCGATCCAGTGAGAGCTGAAGGTCACGGACCGATGATGACATGAAGACAACATCATCTGCAAAAAGCAGCGATGAGATCCCCAGCCCACCGAACCGCACACCTTCCCCACCCCGACTACGCCTCGATATCCTGTCCATGAATATCACAAACAGGATTGGTGACAAAGCGCAGCCTTGGCGGAGACCAACCCCCACATGGAATGAACTCGACTTCGTGCCGAGGACCCGGACACAGCTCTCGCTTTGGACGTACAGGGATTGGATCTCCCTAAGAAGGGATCCCCCCACCCCGTATTCCTGCAGCACCTCCCACAGTCTCTCCCGGGGGAGAGAATTTCCTATGGTCATGAAGGTTGGGAATTTAATTTTTAAATATCAGTCTGCATTAATGGTGCCCTCACAGATGTGCGAGTTACACATGTCATGGGCACTGACACATCCCATGTCATGGGCACTGACACATCCCTGGCCCATACAGACACTGGCTTTTGGACCTGACTCTGATAACAGCTTGGATTGCCCTTTTCCTCTTTAGGCCCAGAGAACACAACGGCTGTGTTTTTCAAAAACTATTTGAAATGTGGGCTCATCGGACCAAAAAACACGGTTCCACTGTTCTACTTTCCATCTGAGATGAGATCGAGTGCAGAGAAGTCGGCAGTGCTTCTGAACAGTGTTGATGTACGGCTTCTGCTTTGTATAATAAAGTTTTAACTTACATCTGTGGATGCAGCAGTGAATTGTGTTGACTAACAAAGATGTACTAAAGTAATCCCAAACCCATGTTCATAACATCCATTACAGATGTATGATGTTTCACACTGTCCTAACTTTTTTGGAATAGAGGAAGAAAAAGAAGAAAAACAAGGAAATGCTAGGGCAAAGTGGAAGACATTTGAAGGGTAATCTGTGATTGCCATCAAAAAGCACCCTTTCCCCCATTAAGTAAGCAAATCCTTGTTATTGTAGTTTTGCCACCTCCTTTCCGTAGGACACAAACTTCAAAAATTTGCAGTAGAGACCTTGCTTTAGGCGACATGATTTATCTAGCAACAGAGAGGTCAAGCATTTCTGTATTATGAAACACACAGAAGTGTATCAGATGAGGGAGCTGTGGCCTAAGAATGCTCCCACAGAGAGCCTCAGCTTTTGTTCCCTGCCCTCAGGGTTGAGACTGATTCAGAGGAGGGAGGAAAATAGGGATGAAGAGTGAATTTAGATCACGTGTAGCTGGACGTGTTCTTGACAGTCAGGCAGCCAATAGTGTCTTCAGATCATCAAACTCTCTCTCTCCATCTCAAGCCGGGTGCACTTGCAGTTTCTGTCATTTACAACCGTTGCTTGTCAGATTGTATGATATGACCCTGTTGAGATCTTGCATATGCGACGGCAATATCTGCAACATCAGAATTATTTTATGTCAGACTGTACAATTTACACATGATCTTTATCAGTGTCATGTTTTCCAGTAAAAGGTTCAATGATGTGACATTCTTTTCTTTTTTTTTTTTTTGGTCCATATCAAAAGTTATTCAAAATATGACTAAAACAAATGTGATTCACAGAAGGCAATAACTTGAATACATCTCTTATATGATGAAAATGATAATTGTTTTATTTTGTAGCCTATATAAAAAATAGAATATATATAAATCAGATATTTTTTAATTTTTATAAAAAGGCACATTTTGTTCAGGTGAGATGGATTAACCCTAAGAAAACTTGATATTCTTAGTAGTCAAACTTTTTTTTTTTTTTGTTTTTTTTATATGGCCGATGCTAAAATTCAGAGAGCAGGGTGGCTGATATATCACACCATTTAATATGGTAAATAACATATGCATAATTCTAAAAAAAAATTATTTAGCACTATAGGGTGAATTCACGTAATTGGGGCAACTTTCTGACAGTCAACTTAATGTCAAAAAGTTGCTCAGTTGACCTGAATTCACCCTATGTACTAATAATTTCCCTCAAAACTTTAACTTTACGAACAATAATAATAATAAAAAAAAAACGTAAAAATTAAAATAATACAAATGTATTAAAAGTGTTAGATAGCCGTTTCTGTAATTTACTTGCAGGTGCTAGTGTGGATCCTAGTGCAATCTCATGGATCCTAGGATCCTAGCTAGTGTGCAAGCAGCAATCTCATGAAAGCTTTCAGTTTACACAGCCCGGATCACCTACTTGGAATGTCACAAACTGACTGGCATGCAACATAAGAGAGTCAGAGGAACAGAGATTTGATCCAGGCTGATAGAATATGTGCTTCAGAGGAAGATATACTGAGCACACCACAGGAGTGTTTTGCGAGGTTCGTGAATTACATTTGTTTAAAGAAAATGTCCGCATATTTTCAGATGGTATATGATAGAAGTTCTACTGACGTTTGTCTTTATATCATTAGGCATGACAGTTAAACATTTCAGGGAACTGTTGAGAAGAGAGAGAGTGAGTGAGTGAGTGAGTGAGTGAGTGAGTGAGTGAGTGAGTGATATTTTCCTACAAACATAGATAGCCATTTTTGCTTTCCCCAAAATAAAAATCAACAGCTGGTAAACACATTTTTTTCTTTACTCATACTTAAAACCAAAACTTTGTGTAGAAAACCCTTCATTAACACATTTAAACACAATTTCAAAGTGACTAACACAGGTTTAAGTTTATAGTAATATATAAAAGCATGAAAAGCAGTTTCTCTACCACAACAAAAAGGACAGTCTTGACTAATTTCAGTAGTTAAAACAGAAAGAAAAGCATTAACTGCATTAATTCCATGTAAAATCCTCCACTGAAGGTCATCCTTTTTTTAAGCTAATGGTGGCTTATAAAATGCTCTCCACTCTTGTTTAACATCTTTATCTACACCAAAAAGAGTGTGCCATGGTATATCAACTCTGTTTTGAACCCCCTTCTTATTGAACACTCTCACACATGCCATATCCAATTGTCTCCCAGTCACGATATTAAAATCGATTCATATTTCTTTTTTGGATTCTAAAAAGAAACCTGAAAAACTTTCCAGGTCCAGAAACAACAACAACAACCTCGGAAAATAATCTTTATCATCTCAATCATCAATCTCTTCTGTTGTAAGGTCAGAAAGCAGTCTCTTGAGTATTTGAGATACAGTTTCCACAGATTGTATTTCTAAATGGTCCGCTACTTCTTCAGCTTTATCAAGTCCAGGCCCAGCTATATTGACCAATGAGAGCAACTTTATTTTACCAGCTTTACGGAAAGCTTCAGTCAATGCTCCACTTGTATTCATTCCATCCAATCATATCAGCGGTTCTTCCAATAACAAGCATAATGAGTCTATGGCTTCTTTTCTTTTCACAAAAAATAGACTCCAATAGACTTTAAAAAGTTTCTGATATGAAATGGGTACATCAGTTGTACTCATTCTTCTGGGATCCAATAAAAATAAAGATTTGTCTAAATTCAACGTTTGAACAGTCTTTAAGGAACAACTGGTCATCAATTTCCAGCTGGAGTCATCCAGGCCATAATGATGTATATGCATGAGGCCTTGACCACCTTTTTCTTTTGGTAAATATAAACACTATGTGGCACCCAATGCATTTGCCCATTCCTCTTCACTTTAATGAAAACAACTATATCATCAGCGCAGGCTGATAATTAAAAATTATATTCACATATTGGAACTGAAAAATCTTTTAATTCTGTTCTTACCTTTTGCATGAAAGTTTCTATTGCCAAAGCATAGAGCATTCGTGATAAAGGGCTACATTACCTAACCCCACGATAAACTTTAAAAGGTGCACATAATTCTCCATTAACTTTCAACTCTCGATGTCACTGTATAAGTGTGGCATGGGGTGTTGTCATGCATCGGGCCATTACAGTGGACAAACAAATAACAATGCCTCCATGCCACAATAATGTTTTCATTTTTGCAATAAAATTAGAAAAGCTTAATAGATTTCACAGTTATTTTACAAATCACTAAACTATGATCTCAAAAACATATTGGGGAAATAGTACAATTAACCATAATAAAAATATATCTACCTATCTAGCCTTGCTAGAAACCATCAATTTTCATGGGTATGTGCCCATGTGTACTATTTTACATTATTATGGCAATTTCTCTTGACATCGCATAACTCATGTGTCTCAGTCATTTGGAGAAGCCTCCTAAAAATCTCCTAAAAATAAATAATCTTCACTTTTACAATCTTTCATTGTTGTAGAAAGTGTATCTAAAAACAGCATTTTTGCATAGGTAATGTTGGAGCATATACACACATAAATTAACCTCAAAGACTCCTGTAACTTTTACAATTCGTCCTTTTAAAATTTCCTACAGAACAAGGTGAAAATTGGGCAAACTACAACATGATGGCTTAAATACTAGACATGGGAGAACAAACCAATGAACAAACAGAACACTAAACAAGATAATTAAACAATAAATCTATGAAAACAAGACACATGAACATGGAGGGAAAACAGGATATCACATGACTAGTTCTGTGGTGGGTGGGGGGGGGATGCACATCAAAATATATTCTCTGAAAATCAAATATTAATCGAACATATGTAAGCATGTGAAACTAAGCGATCAAAGACAAAAATGTATATATGTATATACAGTGAACCCCGCTCAACAACTTTTGGGCCAGTTTCTATGTACAGTAAAATTCCGGGCCAATTTCTCTTCCCAGTCCACCCCTGTATATATACTGTATATAAATCATACCCCCCCTCCCCCTGCCCCATTCCCATGATTTTGCCATCTTGCTCATGTTAAAAAATGAGGATGGCGAGGAACTCTGATATCCAGGTGGGTCCAGCAGCCCATCTGTGTGGTTTCCACTCTGCAGGATGTGCTCTGGAAATGAGGTCATTGTTAAAAAATGCAATATTACAGTGAGACATACTGTATGGAATCTCCTGTCCTCCCGTGGGGATGTCCTGAGCTTTGATGTTCATTTCAAACGTGTCATTCTTTTTACGAAAAAAATAAAAAGAATGAAACAAAACAAAAAAACATACAAAAAACATTTGTTCTGGTTTGAATACAAGTTACGTTCATTAGCTTCTGTGGCATGCTGTCAATTATCACAAAAAAGTTTCAATAAAACTCAGTGGAATTCACTGATAAAAATTTATAAAAAACAGTTTTTGTTTGTTTTTACAAATTGAGGGACAATTCAAAAGTGTTTTCTATCCCAATATCATTAAACATTTTTGTGCTTTCAAGAGGTTCTATTAACTGGCTAAATCCTGAACACTCTGAAAGTACTTTAGTATATATATATATATATATATATATACACACATTTAAGCAATATCTCACTCACAATCCTGCTATATGGCCCTACATCAGCACTGCTGTGATTTGAGTGCTGTAGGTAATCACAGCAGTGCTGATGTAGGGCCATATAGCATGACTGTGAGTGAGATATTGCTTATATACAACAGTTCAGTGAACAAGTACAATTTTTTAAATTAGGAAAAACTGAGTACGGTCATAAAAAGAGCATTTGTGCAAGGAACTACTTTCTTACGTGATGGATCAGAACCATCAGAATCTGCCGATGCCGGTTCAAAATAAATGATGCGCCCAAGCCTCCGTTAGTAATTTAAAAATGTCACTTCAGAAATAGTATCACGGCTTGTGCTGTTTCTAACAAGTTATTGGATAAACAAGGATAGACTGATGGATGTGTGTCTGTGTGTGTGTGTGTGTGTGTGTGTGTGTGAGGGAGAGAGAGAGAGAGACTGAGCGTTTGTGATCACCTGTTGCCAAACCCAAGCAGAGATGCTGTCAACTTTCTGAAGATCAGCTTTCTCAGTGGGAAATTCACCATCCAAGAGGGGGTATTTCTCCCTATTTCGCGATAGCCGGTGAAATATTCTTTCACTATACAAACCGTAATGTCCTCCGCCATTTTGAACAGTACGTTTTCTCATGTGGTAAGAGGTAAGTAATGAAACTTTTACAAATCAAAACTTGACATGCCAAAATAATTTCTGTTGTAATTGAAAGCATGAAACAGCATGAGAATGTGTATTTAACCTGGAGCACTCCTTTCAAAATAAAGGTTCTTCACTGGTTATTTGCAGCATCTTAGATATGGCAAAGAACCCTCTTCTTCTCAAGTACCATTTTTTTTTTTCCCTCTCTGTAAAGAGTTCTTGAATTGGCTATATTTGTTTGTGGTTGTGGATGATTGTGATGTTTCATTTTAGGTTCTTTAATTTTTGAGTTCTTTAAAGCACTACTACTGTATATAGAAGTTTTTATTTCTTAAGAACTAGAGAATAAAACTTTCTTTATGGAATGTTAAAAGACTCTTTTGGCACCAGACAACGGCCACGTCCACACTTATCAATTATTTTATTTTTTTGTAAACACTGCATTGCACTTCTGCAATATCAACATGATATTGGATAATGTAAACCAGTAGCCAATTGGTGACACTGAAAAGGCTAAAATTACAAAGGCAAACTTTTGTTTTCCTTAAAATAATATGCACTGGTGAAATGTGCACAATAAGACCAGGGGCTGTATGCATAAATTAATATTGTGTGGTATTAAATATAAATAAATGAGTGATGTCATGCCGCTCTAACGTAATACCCTTGCAAGCTCACTATTGGCTGATTCAAAGTTTGAGAGCGGTCAATTTGTGTAGACAGCATTGTAGTTCTTATTTCACAACACTTAAGTGTCACCTCAGTCAGCACTTAAGAATCAGGCTTAGACTTTACTGAAAGTTGCTTTAAGTGTCTTCATAAAAAAAGCTCCTAATCTTACACAAGTCCTACTTTTTGCTAAGAATGTTTTAACACTTTAGTCAAAGCTTAAGAGCATTTTTGGTGTTTGACTTAAAACGTTTGCCTGAGAGTTTGAGAATTAAGTGAATTATCAGTACAGTACAATACCAAGCAGTTGATTGCTTTTCACTTTTGACATCTTCACTTTTCCGTTAATTCAAATCACAGCTTTAATGTTCTCTGCAAGAAGAATAAATACATTTACATTCGCCTGTGTTCATACAGAGTGGTGGGAGAGCTAAAGAATATAAATCCTGCCTTTTTAGAACATTAGCCTTATCTCAAATGAGCATAAATAACAATTAAGTGTTGTAAGATAAATTGACAAATTAAAACTGCCATATGCTAAATATAACTACATAAGGCTTTCTATGCAGGCCTACACTTGTTCAAAGCTTTAATTATTGTCATTTACTGGAAAGTTACTGCTCATTTGTGAGACACGTTCAATATGTTATTACTTAGCCATTCCACAAGCCAAATATAGAACAATATGTTTCTTTTTTGAATCCATAATCTTTAGAATAACCGAGGGCTAAAAGACAGCTTGCAATATTCTTTGCATTTATTTAAGGGATTTTAAATAAGGGAAAAAATGCTAATTTAGTCATTATTTTCTCACCCTTATGCCATTCCAAGCTCAAATGCTTTTTTTTTCACAAATAAAATAATAATATTTAAGTAGTCAATATGATGTGTACACTGTTTTTCAAGTCTTCAAAGTCATATGAAAGCTTTGTTGAGGAACAGACTGAAATGTAGTCGTCATTCACAACTTTGCAGATGCTCTTTTTGATGACATTTAATCGTTTTGGAGAACAATTCCTTTTATGCTCCTCAGAATTAAAAGTGTACATAATTTGTTTTCCACTTTTTGCCCTTTTGATGGTATAATTTGCACATTAGGTAATGCTCAAGACATAATCAAAAATCTAAAACAACAGAAACTACATACAATCAACTTTGACTTTTGAATACTCACACCATTCCTCAAGCCTCTTGAGACCCCGTGTCAACGTGCGTGGACATTATGTTTTGGCTTCGCTATAGGCAATGCATAATTACATTTAATTTAAACCGACTGATCTCAGTTCAGGAGACTCTAGGCTGTCATTAAAGGGTTAAACTTTCGACACACCGAGTCAAGTGTCAAAACAACATGCAGCCCATTTCAGTTTAAGTGGTCTTTGGGAAAAACATTAACAAAACTACATCTGGTAAGATGCAGTTTAAGTTTTTACATTAAAAACTGTTTTATTTTTAGAGTCTTTAGTTTCATCCAATATGCCATTTTAAAAATGTCACCCATTTATTGCGAAACAGCATGCTGCTGAACACAATGACCACGTATGTGGACCATAGGCTCATTTTCCTTAAAATATCCTATATTCACTGTGCATTATCACATTGAGAATTAATGAATGGATCCAAAAGCTGGAAAAGGTTGCTTTCACAGGAAGTATACAGAGTTAGGATGAAAATAAGGTGCATTTCAAACTGTTCTGAGACCAGTGCAGACAGACAGCACACTGGAATTTGATAAAAAATGTAAATAAAAAAAAAAATAATCCTATAGATTGGTTTTATTTAAAATTTCACAACTTAGTCCCAGTGTCCACATATGTGGACATCATTTTTTCTTCTTATATTCTTAGGGGTACTAATTACAAATCGCAAAGTGGAATGGAAAATGCACACCGCAGTCATGCTTGGGTCTCAGGAGGCTAGAGACACAAATCTCACCAATATCAACATTGCAAAACATCTCCCATTAACAATGTTGCATTTATTTATAGCAAGATAAACAAAGCGCAGGTGCTGAATAAGGTCAGTTAGTGTGGGCCCACTGTCATGCAGACCGAATGCATTTCTGTTTCTCACCGCCACCCATTTCTTTGCTTGTCCCCTTGTGTTTTAGTAACTGGAAGTGTAGAAAGATTGTGATCTCATCCTGTTCAGTCTCACATAAACAGACCTTTCACAAAAGCACATAAAGTCTTGTCCAAAGTGCAGCTTATTCTATAACTTTGTAACCTGAATCAAGACGGCTAGTATCTTCATAGCAAAGGCTCTAAACACAGACATTTTTAAAGTTCCCGAGGTCAGCCATTCAAGTTTCATTTCAGTCTGAGCTATGTAAGAAATCGCCCCCTCAAAAGAGCTATAGCCATAATCTCACTGGACTCGTCTCATTCCTAAACTAACTTAAGAAAAGTCAGCATGAAAAAGATGATATCCTATTTAAGGGGCGCAAAGAAAAAGTATTTGAACTTTGACTCTTCAAAGGAAAAAGCTTTTGGTTTCAGTTGGTTCTCGTAATAATTTGTTCAATATACTGTATATATCTTATAACCTTATAACTTCATTGCATGCGACTGGATTAAGTCATACATCTAAATGAGATGGGATATGTTTTCTAATATTTCAAAGATGTTTAAAGAAAAAATGGCAACGCTTTAGGCTAAACACTGTCTAAGTAAAAGAGTAAAAACTAAAATGTGGAAAATTAGAAAGAAAAGGAAGGAACCTTGTCTCAAAGGTAATTTTCTGTATCTGCAACTGTTCTAGAGAATTTTCCATCGAACTGGCATTTTTGCATCCATATGGTAAGTGAAAATGGTTATTTTACACTTAATCGGCTATTTGTTGGCATGTGTAATGAATTAAAGCTAACACACCATCACGGGTTCATATCCCTTGTGATACCACATCCACCTGAACATCACATTTGTCATATGCCGGCACTTAATATAGATGTAATACATTCTGGATATAAGTACCCAGTGGGGTTGACATAATTGAAAGCCTCTGTCAAATCCAAAATTTCATAAAAAAAACATCCTCTCCGGGACCTGGTAATATTAATTATCTCCCATTGCTATATGTCCTAGTTTTATAATTACTGGTCCATTCAAGTGCATTACATGAGTAGGCCTCCCCATGGACAACATAGAAAGAAGATGAGGACAAAAAAGAGACGGAAATTGAATTGTTAAATTGATTGTGGGCTTGTTGGATTTTGAACAGTGTTGGGGAGTTTCTAAGTAATTTTAGCGATACTACTAACATAAAGGGATAGTTCACCCATAAATTGGCATTTACTCGCCCACATTGTTCCAAGCCTTTTTTTTTTTTTTTTTTTTTTTTTTTGTAGCTTTACACTGATTAATTTGAATCCCTGCCCAAACCTTGGATGGATGGATGGATGGATGGATATAATTCCTGTGTTTAAACAGAAGTGTAAAATTAATTTAGTTCATGTGAAGTGTCCGTGTTGGCTTGACCCAATGGCTTTCCATTTATGTAAGTGATGTCCCATGCCTTTAAATATACTAAACCTGTTATTTTTGCAGGGCTTCCCAATTGGTCTTACAGTGAAACAGGCAATCAAGGTCCCGGCACATATAGTATGGTGCAAACTCATATTGACCTTTTTTAATTAGCATTTAATGACATAATTAACCCATTAATCGACACAATCTTTGTTTCAAAGCTCAATTATACTCTAGTGTTCACTTCCATTTCAAGGTATATATGTTGGCTAATTAGAATAAAGAGATCTGTAGATTGATTTAAATCAAATGGAAAAGCACTGAATAGACATAATGTATCTATAGTGGAATCCAAATGTCTGAGGTCAAATTAAAATGCTTCTATTAGATTTGTATTACCTTAATATAGTAAAAAGCATTTAAAGGAATATTCTGGGTTCAGTGCAAGTTAGGTTCAATCGACAGCATTTGTGGCAAATGTCGATTAATCTTTACTTGTTCTGAACCCAGAATATTCCCTTAACATTGAAAATATCACACTGCCTTTAACATGCCAAATTTCATGCATTTGCTTCCATTTGATTGGTGACCTAGAAACAATGCAGAATGTTGAATATTGTATCTCCACTCGACATCATACCTTTCTTTGTTTTAGCTTTTTTCAAACCCTGATTAGAATCCCCAAATTTAAATATGATCTCACAATTTTGAAACCCACTGTATGTAAGTTTTAAAAAAACATACAGCTTTCAGAATTGCATCAGCAAAGCGTTCACTGAACTTTAAATGATTCTTGATCATCTTTCCGAAACCACCCGTGAAAGCTACATCAATATCAGCTTGCAATTTAAAATAAACTTTGTTTGCTGAGAAAGAGACTCTCCTGCTGCGAGTGCAGTCGGCCCGTGATATCAAGCAAACTCTGTTTGCCTCATCACACATTACGCTAAGCCTATTTGCACACATTTCCATCAGTTACACGACACAATGATGATATAATTTGTGTTACGGATGCATCGCATTTCACCAACAAAGCAGTTGTCGAGTTAAGAGAGCGTGAGGAGTTTTGACGGATGAACCCCACTTACCTTATAAACCCCCTTAATTCCAGAGAATAAAAGAGGGATTTACAAATCACTGTATAGACAAAGAATGTTTGGGTGCGGTATCCAAGCGAAAGACAAATTAGCTGGTTAGTTCCACACATTTTGCTTCATGTATTCTGGAACTCTGTCAAGACCCCCGCTGTTTCTTTCCGTGCTTACTTTCTTTGCACGCTTTAAGCCGTGGATGCAAATCTAATTTTTTTCTGATCAAATGTCATGTTGACCCATTTTCAGGCCCCAACACTCAAAATTAAGGGGTATAAATACGTTTATTTTGTCTGTGTGGAGGTTTTCAATTCGCAAACATTTGTATTTGCTGCTGGCAATAGTTGAAGGTTATGACCCAGAAATGTGTGCGGGTCTGTTCCGATAAGGCAACAATGTCTCATGACAACAGTGAGATGACGAATCGTACAACTTTTATTACCATATAATCGTGCATAGCTAGGATAACAAAATAATTTGGCTTATCAACTTTCAAGCAAGGCAGGAGAAAATGCTTCCTACATCTTCGTTGTTGACATCAAACGCTGTACACCCAATCAAACTCTACGGTATAGCGATATAAACTAGCCAAATTAGGCGTATGCCAACATGGACATATTTCGTGACTTGCCTTCATCCTTGAAAACCATGAACAAAATTACACAAGGTAAAAGAAAATCAACCCATTAAATTGGGTTCATTAGCGAAACATGTTTTGTGCAGTCTACAATATGTTTTGGTGAATTATGAAAGAATAAAACCAACAGAATTTAAAAAAATAATAATTTGGAAACCAAACATTCAAACTATAAAGGCAAGCCTGTGTCATGCCTTTTCAGTTCATGGTTATACTAGATGAAAATCATAATTCCGATCTGTTTGAAAAGATATAGCAATGTGAGTCAGACCAGTCTGAAGGTCTCTGCCAAGTTTGGTGGATGTAGCTTGAACACTCTAGTAGGAGTTACAGTTTATCATTTTGGTCTTGATTTAGGGATTTTGGGAAAGCCCAAAACTGTGCAAGGTAGGATAACAATATGGTGGCTTTGTTAAGCCAACATAATCAATAGATTTCAATGTTTTACTTTAAGAACATTTTTGTTTACTTCTGTACGATAAATTATTCTAGCACTGTGTTGGGTCGCCACTTGATGTCCAATTTAAAATCAGGGTCCTGTAGCAAAACCAGTTGAGAACTACAGCTCTATCTCTCTCTATCCCGCATCAATAGATACAGATGTCAGCCTGTTGCTACGGTCACATCTGGATGCCTGTCGCCCTTAACTCTGCCAGATCACACCGACTGTGTCGTTTGTCAGCTGAGCTCTTCTAGTTCACTAGAGCTGAGTTACGGGATCAGCAATTATTCACAAAGACCCAGTTTGGCAAATGTGTGTCCTCCATCGGGGGTTCCACTTACAGCAGGCATTGTGATGTTTTAAAGGACAGAGTGGATAAGCGTCTGGAAAAGACAAAAAGACCCAAATAAATCTCAATTGTCCAATGGATGGATCTGTCCATGTTGGGAAACCGGTCGTATAATGCAGTACTTGCCTGATGAATACTGTTACTTATGAAGACATGAATAAATCTTTAAACACTGCATTCATTTAAAAGCCTTATGCCTGTGTCAGGATGATAACTTAAGCTTTAGTTTAAAAATGAATACATGCATGGGTGCAAGAGTTTGTGTGCTTAAGAAGTCTAAGCTAAACTTGTGATGATATGGGAATTTAACAGAATTATTATTATATGGGCAGAATACTACACAAGTAAAAATATCTAAACACATTTGGCTTCATGCCCGGAGAACCTCCAAACAGTTCACACTTGAATTTTAGCTAATGAATCGCACAGCCTGATATTTTGCTCTCACTGTATTTTTTTTATTATTTTCAGGTAAAAATAAATAAATGAAACAATCGTTTAAACAAGAAGAATAAAAAATATCTAAGAAGCAAGTTTTGTTCTCAGAAAAAGAAAAATAAATTTGGTGGTATTTATGCTTAAAATGAGAGAGAGAGAGAGAATTTGAATTTTAACAAACTTTTATAACAAATACAATTCACAGTACATTTAAATTACAATATACAAATATAATAATCACAAACCCAACTCACAAGAATATCAAATCACCTTCAAATACAGAACACGAAGCCTCATTGTAAAACTGAATACCTTCAAAAGTGACAAGATCATTCATATGTTTGTAGTAATGCAAATCAATCAATATTCTTGCTTGCAACATTTTTGAAAACAGAGCAACTACATTCATATACATATATAAATAGCCAATTTAGCTTGGCATAAAACACAATTTAGCAACTGGCAAACAAATCTTCTTTTCAAGACATATTTAAAACCCAAAATGAATAAAACCATAGAAAACATTTTGAACAACTCCGAAAAATAATTCCTAAAGACAAAAATAAAGGCACTAATCTGGCACAATTCATAAATGCATGAAAGATGGTTTCTCTCTCAATGTACAAAAAGGACATTCAGCACCAATCCTTAATTTTGAGATAAAAGCATTGACAGTGCCATGAAGGATTCGCCACTGTAGATCACCTGTTTTTTTAGTCAAAGGTGGTTTATAAAGTGCTCTCCGCTCATCCTCATCCAATTAGAAAAAATCACGCCATGGAGTATCAATTTTCTTATTTAATAATGTTTTGTTAAAATGAATAACACAATACTAGTACAAAACTTTCCCAGTACTTGAAAAAAGTCTATGCGCAATGATTCAACTGTTTTTAGAAAAGTTTCAGAAAACTCTTCTAGATTCAGTGAAAGAAGCAAACAAGGAAAAGAGTCTTCAGGATTTGGTGTACAGAGTTTGTCACAATATTCCTTCAGCAAAGTTATTTCTGATGTTTTAAGAGCTGTCTGCCATTTCATTTGTAGCTGCGCAACTAGACGGGTTGATCTGATTCCCAAACGTTGAGCCGTTACCTCCTTATTCTTGAAATAAAATCCTGATTTTTCCAGTAGTTGGCCCAAGGTAGTGATTTTACTATCAATGAGTGTATTGTAGAGTCCTGGGAAAAGTCCACTGGCAGACACATCCTGACGTGCTGCACAAACTAAAGGCTCTTCCAATAGCCAATGAAGAGACCGTGAACTCTCCACTTTTTCAAAAACAAAAAGACTCCAAACTTTCAAAATTTATTTATAAAACACTGGTAGACAAAAGTGTTAAATTTCTTAGGGTCCATTAGGAAAAAGTTTTGTCCAGTCACTGACTCTCAAGATTATGTAAAATCACATACGTGACAGCACACCATTTAATATCAACAGAACCAACTATTAGTCGTTGAACGAATTGCAACCGAAAGGTTGCTATTCTACTTTGAAGATGTATTAAGCCATGTCCGCCCACCTCTTTAGGCATGAAGAGCACATTCTGTGGGACCCTATGCGATTTATCCTGGAAAAAATCCACTAAAATAGCCTGGATTTTAGTTAACAGATGTGAGGGAGGATCAACACATGCAAACCTGTGCCATAAAGAGGAAGCAATTACGTTGTTTATAATTAAAATACGCCCTCTGTATGACATCTTTGGAGTTTAACATTTCCATATATCCAGACGACCTTTAACTTTTTCAGTGACCCCTTCCCAATTTTTTTGTACTGTCAAATCATCACCTAGATACTAAGTATTTAAAACCTGATTTTCCCCAAACCTTCCGGAAGTTCTAGTATTAATGTTTCGCTTTTACTCCAGTTTAAACTTGCAGAAGATAAACCTTTAAAAGGTTTTTGTAATCTTAACAAAACTTGTATGTCACTTTTCTTGCTAATCATGACTATAACATCATCTGCATAAGCTGACAAAATAAGATTATTTTTACAGTTTGGCAAGTGTATACCTTGAAGTTTGACCCTTATTAAAAATTTAAAAGTGGTTCAATTGCTAAAGAGTAGAGCATATCAGACAAAGAGCACCCCTGCCTAACACCGCTGTGAGCTTTAAAAAGAGTACATAAACCGCTGTTCACCTTTACAATACTCTCAATGGCACTATAAAGAACTTTAATATGATTTATCAAATTTTTACAAAAACCAAGGGCCTCTAAAACTCTCCACAAATAACAATGCTCAACATGGTCAAAAGCTTTATGATCTAATGAGATAAAGCCACAATCTAAATTTAGCATCTTGGAGACTTCTAAAACATCACATGCCAATGAAATATTGTCAAATATTGACCTACCAGGAACACAGTAGTTCTGGTCAGGATGGATGACACAATCCATTACTCCTGCTAGCCTGTTAGCCAGGGTTTTAGAGAGCAGTTTATAGTCACTACAAAGTAGTGAAACGGGCCGCCAAAACATGATGTCTGTAAGGTCACCTTTCTTGGGGCAGGAGGGTTAACACTGCTTTGCGGCAGCTCAAGGGCAGCTGGTCTTCAGCCAAGCTTTCATTTAACACATCAAGCAGGTCTTCACTCAATTCTAACCAGAAAGATATATAAAAGTCAACTGGCAGACCGTCGATTCCCAGCACCTTTCCAGACTCCATTCCTTGGAGGGCCTTATACAGTTCCCCCATGCTCAAAGCACCAGAGATCTTAGCATTGGCTTCCTCTGATACCCGGGGTAAGTCTTTGAAAAATTCACTATCAACCCTGTATCCTGCCCCTAGTTCATTTTTATACAAGCTCTCATAGAAAATAACTGCTCTCTTATGAATATCCGCAGGGTCTGTTAATAAACCTCCAGATTCAGAATGCAGAGCATGGATGGCTCTGCTCTGACCATTCTTTTTCTCTAAGTTGAAAAAGAACCTGGATGAAGCATCCATCTGGTCCACACTATGGAACCTTGACCTAACCAGAGCCCCCTGTGTTTTAATACCCAGTAAGTCAGCCAACTGTGTCTTTATGTTTAACAGGGAATCTAAATAACCCTGGGCACCAGTTGACTCAGCCAATTCTTGAAGTTTTAAAATGTCAGTCTCCAAGGTGTTCATACTCAGAGTCTTCTATTTAGTGACGTTTTGAGTATATTGCAAACAGAATTGCTTTATTTGGGCTTTCACAAAATCCCACCACTGTCGTAAGGATTTAAAAGATCCCTTTTAAATTGTTCTGGGATGAATTCAGAACCACAAAGTATTTTTTAAATACCTGTTACTTAACGAAGAATTATTTATCTGCCAGTATGCACTTCTTGGTTTAACAGAGTTTAAAAACACAGAACACTGCACCATACTGTGATCAAAAAAGCTCTGTGGGGTAATTAAACATATTTTTACAATATTACGATGATGCTTAAAAACATAGGACCGGTCCAGTCTTGCCAGGGATATCACGCTGTCATGAACATTAGTCCATATATATTGTTTTTGTGTCTCATGAAACTGTCTCCAAATATCACATAAATCATATGTCTTGACAAGCTGGATTAAACGATTACGAGAGGGCAAGTGGGGTTCAACATGATTTCTGTCCAAGTTTGATACTGTACAGTTAAATTTGCTATTTCCAAGAATAAATATTCCTCTACACAGCATTTTTCTAAAACAGAAAACAATAAAAACAGCATTCTTTCTATTGTTGACGTTGGGACATACACACAAATAAAAACACAAATACAATTTCCAAAAAGTAGCTCTTACTTTAAAAGTCTACCTTTAACCACTTCTTCCACCTGATATGAGTGTGGACTGAATTGGTATTGTCAGAAATGAGTTTTCCCACCATCTTTTTTAGTCGGTATACCTCCTTGTTTGCAAACAAACCTTCTGATATAAAAAGCCTAGTTTTATCAACAAACTGTTCTGAGTCGGGAAACTAATCATTTACACACACCCCTCTCTTGTTTTTAGTAGCTCTTAGGAAGAGTTTAATGTCGTCCACTTCATAAGTTCAATTAGCGAAGTCACTCTGAGAGAGACTGACGCTAGAATCAGAAGACTCACTGCCATTCTCCATTCCGTCTTCACCATTAGAGAACTCCTTGTCTGCCTTCTTAGCTCTAACAGATGAAAAAACACCTGATTTTTTCCTTTTTGATGGAACTTTGAAATTACTGTGCTCTGTCTCAATTTCAATGCCATCATAAAATAAATTGGGCTCCAAGACATTAACTGCACTATCACTCTTTTGCATGTCTGTCTTAGTAACGGGTTTGCGAGAAAGAATATTCAAAACCTCAGCATCACCCGGTCTATTTTCCTCAACCACATTTTTGGGGTCAGTTACCTGAATCGCAGCACTCTCGCCCGTGGGCGGAAACTCAAGGGCTCTGTCCTCCGCTGCACATGTCTCAAATCATCCGCTGCACATGTCACAAATCATCACGCCGCAGGCGGAGCCGCATTTGACTGTCCAGCCTCAACCGGCTCGCTAATATCATCAACAATGTCAACAGCCGCCGAGTTGTTTTCCTTAATTTTCCCAGGACAAGCACAAATTAAATGACCCACTCCCCACAATTGAAACATTTCATCTTATCCATTGTAGCATAAATAACATAGTCAAAAGTATCAACTTTGAAATGCAGTGATAGATCTAGATCTTCATCATCTTTAAGGATCATGTAGAGGAACCTCCTGAAATAAACCACATGTTTTAACAGAGGAGACTGGAATCATTTTGATAGGTGACACCAATTTACCATATTGGGACAAAACTCTCACTAAAGTTTCATCACTTATGAAAGGTGGAACGTTAGACAGCAACACTTTTTTGGATGGCATGGAACGTGCAAGGACAGGAGAAAACAGATTATCAATGACTATTCCAGACTCAACTAGCTCATTTGCTTTTTCAACAGAGCTAAGAAAAATGACAGTGGCACTTTTCATTCTGGAGGCTGACATGATAGTTTCATGCCCAACAACTTCTCCTACAGCTGGACAGAAATCCACAATGCTCACCGCAGACGCCACTTTCACTCCATGGCGCCACGAGAGTTTACTCAAACTCTGCACAAGAGGGGCCGTCATGCTGTCCGCAAAAGAAAAACGGTAGCATGCGGAACGACCAAACAAATAAATCAACACTTGATAACAATAAATAGAGAGAGAGAGAGAGAGAGAGAGAGAGAGAGAGAGAGAGAGAGAGAGAGAGAGAGAATTGGGTAGAAAAAGAAATCTCGTTTTCCCTTTGAATCACATTTTTGGTTTTTGTTTTCTTACCCCATTGTTGTGACATTTTGACAGTTTCAGTGTGCCATGTGATGAAAGTGAATGATGACCGAAACTAACACACCACCTCCTGTTACAACTACTGTGCTGCACAGAAGATATAAAGACTTACAGATTTAGAACAACATGAGGGTGAGTGAATGATGCCATAATTGTAATTTTTGAGTTAACTTTTACAATGGAATTAAAAATCGTAAGTTTAAAACTCAAAAAAGGTCATTTTATCGTTTCTGCTTTAGTGTGTCGATAAGAAATATCAGCTTTAGATTTACATACATTCTTTTTGCAAATGTGATAGAACAGAAGTAGAACAAGGAGTCCTGGAACAGATGGTATGGCCCCCACCATCCCATTATTTTTGAAAACATTCAAAACTGTCTAAAACTTTTGCACAGTACAGTTCATCTTTGTAAAAATAAATAATTAAATACAAAATCTCTAATTTTAAAATATTGATGTGGATCTTTGCATGAATGCTGAGCAGTATACTTTGTTGCCAATGCTGCATAACATATTTTGACTCTTTCAAACTGACAGAATGTATGAAGTGCTGATGAACAGATGATGTTTTAGCATTGCTGACAGGGTTTTTATTTTTTTTGCACAAGTTGCATTATATTTTTATTTTCTAGTTGTAAGGGAGAACATCACAATATATGTTCTTTGAGCAACCTTGAAGTCCTCAAAATTATCATTTTGTTATGGATCATAATTTTTTCATGGTTGATTCTTCTTTTACATATTTCACTGTTGAAATGACGATAAGGGATGTTGGGACTCAATAACCATGGTTGCAAACTAACATGTCATGGTTGATGTATTGAGGCATACAAAATTGTAAACCGGACACACACACACATAAGATGAGACAGTCACGATGTAAGTAAAAAAACTGCTTTTATTGTTAACAATAAAAGCAGGCAAAAGTACAAACGGGCAAATCCAGTGAAGAGTTGTCGAGGGAAGCGTAGGGTCAAAAGCCGGGGAATCAAAGAGAGTAAAGGGGGCAAATCCGGGAGAGTAGTCGAGGGGAGCGAGGGTCAAAGCCGGGGTAAACAGGATCGAGAGACGGGTAAACTAACAAAGGGAGTAGACAGGGGTACTAGGGGAATGAGGAGCTGGCAAGCTAAGGGGGTAATCAAGAGGAGTTCAAGAGGTGATCAAAACTAGACGAGACTAGCGGGGGCAAAGACAAGGGAAACTAAATACAATAACCAACACCCATGAAACGGATGTGCTGTGGTATTTATAGGTGAAGGTGCAGGTGTAAACAATGAAAGGTGATGAGACGATTGCAGGTGAAACGAATAAAGGGGTGATTGAGACGAGTGCAGGTGGTCATAATGTTCTGGCCATTGGGAGCGGGCATGTGAGCCTGAGGAGGGAGACCTGCTACGAGCATGAGAGCTCGTAGGAGCAAAACGAGCGTGGAAGCTCGAGGGAGCAAAACGAGTGTGCGAGCTCGAGGGGGCGGAACGAGCGTGGAGGCTCGAGGGAGCGGAGCGAGGGAGCGGGGTTCGTGACAGTACTCCCCCCTCTAAAACGGACGGCTCCTGACGGCCGCGCTCGGTTGCGAGGAAGTGGTGCTGGACAAACCCAACAAACAAAAAACCCTGAACAGACAACCCACAAAACACACAAACAAAATTGAGGGCAGTCCAAGGGGCACAGAGGGAAATGAGACAGTCCATGGGGTCAATGGGCAGTATCAAGGCAAGGTCTGGGGGAACATAGCGGACAGGCGGGTGGTCGGGAGATCTAGGGGGCAGCCGTAGGGCAGAGACAGGGTCAGGGTGTCTGGAAGGTGACCACCGGACAGGAATAGGGTCCGGAGGCCAGGGAAGATCTCACAGGACAGGGAGAGGGTCAGGAAGTCCGGGCTGAGCCGTGAAAGGCGGTGCCGTCAGAGGCGGCACTGTAGGCGGCTCTGGAGGTGGGGTTCTGGAAGGCTCTGGAGGTGGAGCCGAAGGAGGCTTTAGGGGCGAAGGCCTGAAAGGCTCTGGAGGTGGAGCCGAAGGAGGCTTTAGGGGCGAAGGCCTGAAAGGCTCTGGAGGTGGAGCCGAAGGAGGCTTTAGGGGGGAAGGCCTGGAAGGCTCAGGAGGTGGAGCCAAAGGAGGCTTTAGGGGGGAAGGCCTGGAAGGCTCAGGAGGTGGAGCCAATGGAGGTGGCGCCGTGGGAGGTCCCTGAGGCGACGACCTGGCAGGCTCTGTAGTCTCGGGGGGTAGAGCTGTAGGAGGCCCGAGAGGCGGAGCCATAGAAAGCTCTGGAGTCTTTGGGAGCAGAGCCGTGAGGGGCTCAGGAGGTGGAGCCGTGGGAGGCTCTGGAGGGTGAGCCGTAGGAGGCTCGGGAGGTGGAGCCCTAGGAAGCTCTGGAGTCTCTGGGAGTAGAGCCGGGAGAGGCTCGGGGAAAAAGGTCGTGGAAGACTCGAGAGGCTCTAGAGGTGGGGCCCTGGAAGGCTCGAGAGGCTCGAGGGGGGGAGCCATGAAAGACTCAAGAGACGGAGCCCCGAGAGGCTCGGGAGGAGGAGGAGCCCTGGAAGACTCGAGAGATGAAGCCCTGAGAGGCTTGGAAGGGGGTGGAGCCCTGAAAGACTTGAGAGGAGAAGCCCTGAGAGGCTTGAGGGGAGGAGGAGCCCTGAGAGACTCGAGAGGGGAAGCCCTGAGAGGCTTGAGAGGGGGAGGAGCCCTGAGAGACTCGAGAGGCGAAGCCGTGAGAGGCTTGAGGGGTGGAGCCATGAAAGACTCGAGGGACGGAGCCTTGAGAGGCTCGAGGGGAGGAGGAGCCCTGAAAGACTCGAGAGGGGAAGCCCTGAGAGGCTTGAGGGGGGGAGGAGCCCTGAGAGACTCGAGAGGCGAAGCTGTGAGAGGCTTGAGGGGTGGAGCCCTGAAAGACTCGAGAGGAGAAGCCCTGAGAGGCTCGAGAGGAGGAGCCCTGAGAGGCTTGGGAGGAGGAGCCTTGGAAGGCTCGTGAGGCGGAGCCCTGGGAGGCTTGAGAGGAGGAGCCCTGGGAGGCTTGGGAGGAGGAGCCTTGGGAGGCTCGAGAGGAGGAGCCCTGGGAGGCTTGTGAGGAGGAGCCTTGAAAGACTCGGGAGGAGAAGCCCTGGGAGGCTTGAGAGGCAGAGCTCTGGGAGGCTCGAGGGGTAGAGCTCGGTGAGGCTCGAGAGAATTGAAAGGCAGAACCCTGGGGGGCTTGGGAGGTAGAGCTCTGGGAGGCTCGAGAGGAGGAGCCTTGGAAGGCTCGAGAAGAGGAGCCCTGGGAGGCTTGGGAGGAGAAGCCTTGAAAGACTCGGGAGAAGGCCGCGAGGGCTCTGAGGGGCGGAGCAGAACCCGGCAGAGCCGTGGAAGACTCTGGGGGCGGAGCAGAACCCGGCAGAGCCGTGGAAGACTCTGGGGACGGAGCAGAACCCGGCAGAGCCGTGGAAGACTCTGGGGGCGGAGCAGAACCCGGCAGAGCCGTGGAAGACCCTGGGGGCGGAGCAGAACCCCGTGTCAGGCTTCGGGACTGGGGCCGTGACAGGCCTCGGGACTGGGGCCGTGTCAGGCCTCGGGACTGGGGCCGTGACAGGCTTCGGGACTGGGGCCGTGACAGGCCTCGGGACTGGGGCCGTGTCAGACTTCGGGGCTAGGGCCGTGTCAGGCTTCGGGGCTAGGGCCTTGTCAGGCTTCGGGGCTAGGGCCGTGTCAGGCTTCGGAGCTAGGGCCGTGACAGGCTTCGGGACGAGGGCCGTGACAGGCTTCGGGACTAGGGCCGTGACAGGCTTCGGGATGGGGGCCGTGGTAGGCTTCAAGACGGGGGCCGTGGTAGGCTTCAAGACAGGGGCCGTGGTAGGCTTCAAGACGGGGGCCGTGGTATGGAATGCTGGTTCAGTTTCTGCCTCCGCCACAGTAAACGAGGAACCAGCGTACAGTAGGGCGAGGTCAATAAACTGAGCCAGGTTGAGAGAGCAGCGACCACCTGGCTTGAATGATGAGGTTGGCTCATTCAGTCCACATTGAAAAATGTCTTTCAGAGCCACCTCATCAAAATTCACCTGGTACGCCAGGGCACAAAAATCCATAACAAAAACCTCCAAGGGTTGAGTCCCCTGGCCTAACCCCAAGAGTCGGGCAGCTGGCTCCTTAATGTCGAGGGCGGGGTTATGAGTTACACAACCGCTGCCTCGCATAAAACCCCTTGGTCAGCGTCCGAAGAGCCAAAAACCTCTCCGGGGTGGAGAGTTCACGCGGCTCAAATATGCATGGGAAGCATAAACGGGCTCAGGGGCAGACACAGGTGAAGCAGGGTGACAAAAATCAAAAATCGCACGTACCTGCTGGCCCTGGGCTGTGAGCGCGCGATCATGACTCCCACCGGTAGATCCTGGGGCAGTGCGCTGAAAACATCCGCTCTAGTGAGCTGCGCGAATTCTCCGCGTGATGCATTGTGACTGTCTTCGGTGGGGTTGGTTATTCTGTAACCCGGACACACACACACAAGATGAGACAGTCACAATGTAAGTCAAAAAACTGCTTTTATTGTTAACAATAAAAGCAGTTTTATAAGACTAGGTTGCATGAAAGTTGAGTGCTAAATCAACACAGACAGCATGTGCAAATAAACAACACTATCAGCGGAGCGCTATGTTACTAGTAATTTGGTTTACTAGATTCCATTCAACAAATCAATCTATATTCATCTAATTTAACTGGAGAAATACACTATCCTTGGCACTAACTACTTAATATTGAGCTTATGTTCATATGCTTATCATATGACAGCGATATTTACATATTGACAAAGTATTTTCAGGAGAGTGTAGTGCGCAAGCATAATTAAGCACTCCTCAGATAAATCATCCATTTAATTGGATGTCTCAAGAGTTGACTTGACATTTTCTCCATCAACATGTCATTATCTCAATGAATATACATACACATATTATTATTATTCAGCCTTTTCACAGCAACATCAAAACAAATGGTAAAGCATTGTAGATTGTTTTTTATCAGTCCGAACCAGTTGGTCATTGGTACGGCCCTTTTTTGTAACATTTCCTGAAGTCTATTGTAGATTATTTTGTAATTTCTATGCTTTAAAACATAAATTAGTCCAGTTATGTTGCATTAAATAGAAATGGACATTGCTATTGTACATTATAAAAATGTACAGGGCTGAAAAAATTAAATAAACAAAAAGGCTAAAAAATCATCCAGTTACAGTCAACAAAAATGTGTTGTGTTTGTATGTTACACACAAGTATTGATGATAGCGATAAATCAGTGGCAGTCCATGAGGGATTTTTCTATAGAGGCTGAAATGTAAATCCATATTGATCAAACCAATAAAAGATTTCAGTAGCTTTTATTTTGTTCTGCATGATCTGAGCTAAAGAAGCACAATTTATGACACTGTTGTTGTCAGTTTTTAATGTTGATTTTAAATATGTGGTAACACTTATTAGTGAACATTAGTTAATGCATTAGGTATCATAAACTAACAATGAACAATATATTTTTTACAGCATTTATTAATCTTAGTTAATACTAGTTAATCAAATTAAAATTGTTTATTGTAAGTTCAAGTTTGTTCATAGTGCATTAAAGGGATTGTTCACCCAAAAATTAACATTCTCTCATCATTTACTCACCCTCGTGCCATCCCAGATGTGTATGACTTTCCTGCTTCTGCGAACACATATGAAGATTTTTAGAAGAATATCTCAGCTCTGTAGGTCCATAAAATGCAAGGGAATGTTGATCAGAATTTATTGGTCCAAAAATCACATAAAGGAAACATAAAAGTAATTCATACAACTCCCATCACCCATCAGACATTCTTGCAACATTACAAATGTGTTTGCTTTTCTCTGTACTACTGATAGCATGTTGCACAAGCAGCTATGGTGACACAGGTTCGGTCCGAGGTAAACCAGAAAGTAATGGCGTTTACATAAACAATTGTAAAAGTGTTACAGAGATTGCATTTTGGCTTTAAAATTACATTTTTACTCCACTGACTGTTAGGTTTAGCGTTGGGGTTTGGGCATAGAATAAATATAAAATGCATTCCTGTTGACTGTATTGCATCATTAACAACGAAATATAATCCCTTTTGGTACCACTCTGTGGACATTTCACCAGGAACTGCTGGCTCTTCGTTTAACTCAACGTTGTCAACTTTCATAATCAGAATTATCGTTATTGCCAAGTAAACTTACACATATAAGGAATGTATGGCAGAAGAAGTAGGACATTTTGGATGAATATAAATAGACTAAACTGTGGCACATAATTATTGCTCAATGGGGCAGTTTTAACTGTTCATGGGATGGATAGCCTGAGGCACAAAAACTGTTCCTGTGTCTGACGGTTCTGGTAGTGGGCTGGGTGAGTGGGGTCCAGAGTGATTTTTCCAGCCCTTCTCCTCACTCTGGAAGTGTATAGTTCTTGAAGGGAGGCCAAAGGGCAACCAATAATCCTCTCAGCAGTCCAAACTATCCTTTGTAGTCTTCTGATATCCGATTTCTTAGCTGAACCAAACCAGACAGTTATTGAAGTGCAGAGGACAGACACAATGACTGCTGAGTAGAACTGTATCAGCAGCGCCTGTGGCAGGTTGAACTTCCTCAACTGGCAAAGGAAGTACAACCTCTGATGTGCCTTTTTCAGAATGGATTCAGTGTGGGTGTCCCACTTTAGGTCCTGTGAGATGGTAGTGCCCAGAATCCTGAATGACTGTGAGTTGGGTCAATGTTGGGGTTTTCCTTCTAAAGTCTACCATCATCTCCACTGTTTTGAGCATGTTCAGGACCAGGTTGTTTTGACTGCACCAGTGAGCCAGCCGTTCAACCTCCCTTCTGTATACAGACTCTTCATCATCTTGGATGACTCTGATGACAGTAGTGTCGTCTGCAAACTTCAGGAGCTTGACAGAGGGGTCCTTGGTGGTGCAGTCATTTGTGTACAGGAAGAAAAGTAGTGGGTTGTGCACATATCCCTGGGGGACACCAATGCTAATCGTACAGAAATGTTAACTATATTCCCAGAGTATTACAACTTTAATTTTGTAAATATTATGACTATTCTCGAATTGTTAGATTTTTATTTATTTATTTTGTTTTACGTGGCACTAAAACGCAGTCATGCAAAAGCAGAACTTTTGACCTAATGTTGCCTAATTCACAGTGTGATCAGTCTGGAAGTCAGTTGGAAGTATTTGTTCATGTCAGCTGATTTTGGTTCACCAGAGCTGAACAAAACGAATCAATCATTGTCCATGCTGTCTCAGTATTGCTCCTTATACTAATTAAATAATCATTGTTAATCGGTTATTGGATTGTGATCAGAAGCCTCACTAATCACTTAATGGTGTTTTGAGATGTTTGACTCACAGAAACAAATGTTACTTAGACAGTCTTTAAATTATGTGTGACAAGGAAAAATTGATAAGTGAGGCTGACAGTACTGTTAAAAAAAGAGAAAAGAAAACTGTTCAATATCAGCTAAAATACCGGCAGATGTGGTTGACCAAAATTTACCACAAAAAATACAGTTACCATTTTTCAGACATTATGGGATGTCATTTTGCTGCCTGTATATTTTAAGATTCACTACCACTTATATTAGCAATAAGTAATACACATGTTGATACATGTGTCTCACAGTGTTACTCACACAAACACAAAACACCATCAGGGTAAAACATGTGACACTAAAATAATGCAATAAACATTAACTAAACCACATAAAATATAACATATAACAACCCAATGTACATAATTTCAAAAATAAGAAGAAACATATCAATTTCTATAAAATATAATGAACTGTGATGGGTCGCACACGTACTTCTTGGAGTGGTGTGGAGTGGGAGTGGTGGTGGTTTAGTGGGTTCGATCCCCACAGCCACCAACATTGTGTCCTTGAGCAAGGCACTTACTCCAGGTTGCTCCGGGGGGATTGTCCCTGTAATAAGGGCACTGTAAGTCGCTTTGGATAAAAGTGTCTGCCAAATGCATAAATGTAAATGTATTGTCTTTTTAAACATAATATACATGTGCACCCTCCCAAGACAGTAATGATTTACAATGGGGTGGCTGTGGCTCAGGTGGTAGAGTGGATTGGCCGCTAATTGCAGGGTTGGTGGTTCGATTCCCGGCCCACATGACTCCACATGCCGAAGTGTCCTTGGTCAAGACACTGAACCCAGTTGCTCTCAATGGCAGGCTAGCACCTTGCATGGCAGCTCTGTTGTCTTTGGTGTGTGAGTGTGTGTGTGAATGGGTGAATGAGACGCAGGGTAAATCGCTTTGAAAAAGTGCTATATAAGTGCAGACCATTTACCATAAGCTTTTCTGATAACCCAGAAATTTTAAACATTACATCTATATCAGTTGAGTGACATATTAAAAGTCACAGTGTGAATATATAACCTAATATTTCTAACTATCAGGATTTTAAAAAATACAGTCATGTCATAATTATTCAACCTTTCTTGCATGTAGCTGTTTCTTAAATATATAAGGCACACAAGTCATTGTTGTTAAAAAAGTTTAGTGTCATGAGCAAATATTAAACATTTTTGCCAAAAAATGCAATTAAAATGCAACACAAAAGCTAATAAATAAGATTATTTAATTACACAAGAAAAGACCATGGCTAAAAATTACATTTCCAAGGCACTTCAATTTCCATTAGACAAAGTTGGCAGCAACATTAATGCATTTCTAAAATATGGTAGAACAGCAACCTTCTCGGTTGTGGAAGAAAGCACAACAAAGGAATTTGGAAAAACCTGTGGAGTCCTGGAAGAAGTTTTAATGGACGTATGAAACTAAACTGAAAATGAGTATTAGACCCATGGGTCAGCAGTATGTCTGGAGTAAGAAAGGCAAGGTGATGACAAGAACGACACCATCCCCACAGTCAAGCATGGAGGTGGGTCAGTCCAATTATGGGGGTGTTTTGCGGCTGCAGGAAACGGCTATCCTGACTATGTGACTGATACCATGGAAACTTTCAGGTATCAGGCCATTTTGGCAAATATGTGATGCCTTCATTGTGTAAATTGAAGCTTGGTGATCACTGGACTTTCCAGCAAGGCAACAGTAACACCAAGGATACATCCAAGTTGTCCAAAATCTGGATCAGGCATGGGTCCTGGAATGTCCTTGAATGGCCCTTTCAGTCCATCATTAAAATCCCAATGAAAATCTTTGTTGGGATTTCAAGGAAGCAGTGGCAGCACAGAAACCAAAGAATTTCAATGAGCTGGAAGCTTTTGCTCATGAGCAATGTGTAAAAGAGAATTGTCCGAAGCCTGAGAACACTTACCTGAAACATTTATTTGATGTTATTAAGGGTAAAGGGTGCTCCCCAAATGATTGACTTTAGGGGGTTGAATATTTTTACATGACATTTGTGGAGATAATTCGTATTTTTATTAATATTTTGGGAAAACTGAACTCTCTGTTCTCAAAATCACTCAAATGTGTATTAAAAACTTACTTTGACTGTTTGCTGAGGTTTTAGTTGATGTGTTTTAATTCACATCACCAGAACATATTGCTGGTCAGGGGGGTTAAATCATTTTGATTGCAACTGTATATTGTACACCACTGTACATGGCCAAAAATATGTGGAAACCCAAACACTGGGGCTGGGCAATAAAGAAATATGGATATTTATACAGGATAAAAATTCCTCTATCGATGAAGAACTTTTGAGTAATTTTCGATATATAGACAATGTTCTATATAGACGATCGGATCAGGTGTGTTTCGTTATAAAAGCAAGAAGATCTGCAAATTTATACACAAAATGATCTGGATCACAGTTATTAAATCGGACAGTTAGGAAGTATTGGCAGGCTAGCGGCTACATAGCCCTACTGTCATACAGTATAAACCTGTAATAAACCTAGCCGGTTGCTAGCACCTAGCTAGCTGGCTAATATGATATTGTTGTGTACTAAACAAAACAGCACTGCAATACAGCTATCGACTGAACACAATAGCATCTCTGACATCAACACCATAGTTAAATGTTTTTTCATGATCCATAGCGCTGTTGCGTCAGCTAATTTGTTGACACAGGCAAGAAACTCTTTGTTCTTCTTGTTATGTTTATTGGTGGTTTACAATCCAGCTTTTGGTGCATTACCGCCACCTACTGTGCTGGAGTGTGGAGTTTCAGAAGAAACTCAGTGGAGTCAAACATCTGCTGACAAATTGGTGAAATTTCATCGAAAAGAGGTCACACAACTTATGTAGGATTAAACCCTAAACTGAGTATACTTATTGACCTTTGAATTAAATGGTAGCTTACCCATTGGACTTTACTTATACACAAACAAGTTACTTTTACATTTATTCTTGAGGTCTATCAAACATTTGAAATGCGTTTCCTTCCCCACTAATGGTATGAAATGTATATTGTGATAAACATTGATATCGAACAATATGAAAATAAATATTCTGATATTTGCCCATATCGCTGAGCCCTACCGAACACCACACCTATAGATGCTTATTGAACATTTAATTTCGAAACCATAGGCATTAATCCCTCCCTTTGCTGCTATAACAGCTTCTACTCTTCTGGGAAGGTATCATGACACTTTCGGCTCACGTGTCACCTCACACGCTCTTCAGAACTCGTACCCCAGTCCTTTGCAACAGTTGAGATACCGTGCAATTTGATCATAGTTCAACAAGCTTGTACTGGAAATGTGGCTGGCTATGTAATGCATACATTAAATTGCAGCACCCTATGAGTCATGTGCTATAGTAAATGTCTTTAGATATCATAAGATAGCATCATTTTCCACAGTGTTTCCAATGGGCTGTTTATAACCTGCAATCCCCTGCTGTATAGAGCTATTAAAATACAGTCAAGAGTTTGGTATCATCATAAGTCCTAGATGCTTTTCATATACTTTCATATACTTAATATAACTTTAAAGGGAGAAGAAAGAAAAAGTGAGACAGGGTAAAGCTCTAAGCTTCATCATGATTTTCATTCACGTCAACTTATAGGCAGACAATGAGGCTGGATTACACAAATCTGTGAGCAAGCGAAAAATGGAAGGCTCTCATTCCTGCCCTGCATAATGTTTCTATTAATATAAAAAAAAGCTCTTTTATGTTAATATCTGGCCAAGAGCCAGACCTATACTGTACATATATATATATATATATATATATATATATATATATATATATATATATAATTTATTTATTTTATACGAAACCCATTTTGTATTACCTTGGCTGAACCTGCCTATAGGGAGTTACAGAACATTGTCTATTCTTTTCTCAGCTGTGGTAATTTTAAACATGTATGATGTTGTCTGTTGTTCATAATTCATCTATATTTGTCACAAAAAAGAAGTGCAGCCCTTTTTTTTATAGAACAATGATGTCTGTTGACCCTGTTCTTTTAAAGAGCTTAGGGACAGATTTCCTCACCACATCCAATGTGATGGTTTTAATATGTGTGTGTATTCATACATAAAGTGTGTTGTAGCACAATTTTCTACATTTGGAAGGACAATGAAACATACAATATCAACCTATTAACAGCTTCAACAATACAAACCCTTTTAAGTATAAATTACTTTAGAGTTTTAAAACCGTTTATGAATCATTTCAGTTTCATAGACTCTTAAATATGTTTAACGACATGGAGAGGAACCATATATGGTAACTTCATTGCCCTTGATTTCCAACCTAAAAATATATATATATTTTTTTTTTAAAACTCACAAAAGTTAAAAAGTCTTATAATATCCTCCAATAACACTCTATGGTTGACATTACGAATTTCCAAGTATTTCAATGAGTGCCCTATAAAGGGCTAAGAAATATGCAAAATTATTTTTTTATCAAATTGTTTATTATGTTTACAGGAGTGTTGGTTATTCATGTGTTTTATTTGTTTTTTAGATGTTACAGACATTACATCAGAAATTAGCATAAATAATTCTGATTATAAGTAATGGCCAGCATCATCCAATCACTGCCAACCATGTTAAAATAAATATTTCATTAAAAACTCTGTGCTCCAAATATCATCTGCATCCTGAAACTGAACTTTTGACGGGACGTTAGTTGGCTGCATAGGGAAGATATAGGATGCACCCTTGCCCCCTAATTAGGGAATGTCTTATCCTACGGTGTACGCTGTCTGTCTGCACTGTTCTCAGAACGTTAGAAATGCACCTTATGTTCTTCCTAACTCAGCATAGGGCTCTGAAACCAACGTTTTCCAGCTTTTGGATGTAAAAATTGATTCTCAATGCGATAATGCACAGTGGATATAGGGAATTTTAAGGAAATTGAGCATATAGTTCACATACATGGTCACTTAACAGTGTGTCGTTTCCCAAGAAATGAATGAAATTAAAAAAATGGCAAACAGAATGAAAAAAGAAACTCTACCCTTTTGTCTCAAACTAGTTTTAATATAAAAGACTAAATTAGGTTTTTTACCAGAGATGTAAGTTTGTTGGCGTTTCTCCCAAAGACAAACTCAGCTGAGATTGGTGCCATATTGTTTTGTCACATGACTCGGTGTGTCGAAAGTTGAACACTTTAATGACAGCCTAGAGTCTCTTGAACTGAGATCAGTCGGTTTAAATAAAATTATATTATGCATAGCCTATAGCAAAGCCAAAAATTTAATGTCCACACATGTGGAAACGGGATCTCAGGAGGATAAATATAAGTACAATGCAACAACAGGTATATACATTATAAGTGCAGTCTATCAAATGCTTAAGTACATAGTAGTTAAAGACACTTAACACTCTGTGGTCATAAATTGGGTCCAAAAGGTCTTTATCAAACAAAGTTTCTTGATTATTTACTGATAAATGGGTTTCACTTTATTTTACATTATGTGGGGTTAGGTTTAGGGTTAGTACCTAGTAATTACTGTAGTTGTTGTAATTATTTAACAGTACTGTTTACATACTATATAAAGTTCTACCGATAAATGAGAGTCCAACTATAGGATTATGTGAGTACTGGTCAGCTTGGTTGTCACCTGTTTCCTTGGTCGATATACATATACATATATATATATATATATATATATATATATATATATATATATATATATATATATAATTGAGCCACTAATCTGAACCCTACCCCTAAACCTAACCCTAACCATGTTGTAACAATATCAAAATGTAACAGGCAGATAAATGAAATCGCAATAAATTATTGCAAAAACTAGCAAAAAGCAGGACAAAGATAATCCAATCGAAGATGTGCTGCATTTGTAATGCTCTGTGACAGCATACAATAACTTTGTGTAAGGTATAAAGTGGAATTTAAGTTGTTTTCTAAGTCACTTAGAAATCCACACTTGTTAGTGAGGCACATTAGCAAATGACGTGCGACTTGCTGATTGATCGCAAATAGGGGGTGCAATAAGAGCACATTATTATAGCATTTGAAAAGAAGAGTGAATTGGAAATGAGGTGATAAAAGTGTGAAGATTTACAGCTTTTAAATGTTGGCCCTGAGAGGGCTCCAACAAATCACTGAATAAGCGAATTGAACACAGTTTGAATCTCTCTCATGCAGCCTCTTTTTAACAGTTCTGGGTTTCATTTGTTTTAGAGTGAAACTAGTGAGGTCCATGTTACATTTATCCCTTCATGCTCAGTTTATTAGAATATATGCAATGTTGGATTACACATGCATTACTGTTGACTTTGCTTTACACTACCAGTCAAAAGCTTGGACACTAATGGCACTTTTCCTCTGCATGTTACGGTTTGACTCGCCTTAACTCTACTCGCTTTACTTTTCTGAGCTTGCATTTCCACTGCAGTTTAGTGCCTCAGCGTGGGTGGGATTACAGGCTGATCGTCATAGTTGTGCCGCCTCTACTGCCATAACATCAACTTAAACACGACACAAATTGACCAAAATAATAACACGATCGCTAGCTGTTAGCTACTAGCTCATTGTGCTGCATGAAGCAGTTATTGCATGGTGATTTTACACAAGTGTAACAGTTAAATTGGCCTGGTTGTTTTAGAAGCAAGCTTCCAGTAGCTGGTCAACAAAATAAAATGAAGCTTTCAAGCAGAGTATAGAGTTAACGTAACAAAACGTACCATCCTCCATCGCGAGAGTCCAGGGCACTCTCCCTCCCATTTCTCGCCGGTTTAGATAGCGTCCATTTGGTCGAACCACTTCCACTTTTCCTTGATGGTTCTGTAGTCACTTGTATTTTTTTTTTACTTTTCCCTACACTGTTGGTTGGTCCGGTGGTAGCCATGTGCGGACAACAGCTGAGACACTTCCTGAGAGACTTTTTCGTTTCGCTCGTCGCTAACGAGCGGACCATCTGCACCTCATTTATTGACCACAATTCGAAAGTCGCGTGAACAAATGATACTGTTATCACTGTTACTAACTTTAAAACTAGCGCGTTGATGTCGGGTGTCGGAAATCCAATGAGGATGTAGTGACGATTCTCACTGACCAATCAGTGATCTGCAAGATTTTGACGTCACATTTAGTATTGGCTCAGCTCGCTTGGAACCTCGACCGAGGTGGTACTAAAAAATGATCAGGTACCAGGTACTATCCACCGTGGAAAACCTCCAAAAAGCGAGAAGAGTCGAGTTGGGTAGAGTTGTACCTTTCAGTGGAAAAGCCCCATAAGTATATATACTATACTAATAATGATTATAGTCTTAGTTTGTAAAGAACTCATTGAAGATATTAAAGATAAATAGGTAACTGAAAAATAGTCTGAGGTGATAAAAAAATTATAGAAATCTAGTTTAAAACATGTGTCAGGTTCTTAAAAATGTAATCTTTGTGTCCAATTTGTTGTTTTTATAATGAAAATACAGTATATGTTAATAGCATTTCCCCAAAAAAAGAATTTAATGACTTCAAAAATGTCTCTGAGAATCATTGAGAGTTTACACATCTTTTTTATGATTTCAAACATATTTTTGAACAAAGTATTTATTATTTATTTATTATAATTTATATTTTTATAAATATAAAATTCTGAGTCAAACACATCAAGACATTTTCTCAGGGTTACTCCATTTGACTTGAACAAAATGGGCCTTTTAATAAAAATTTCATTTACAGTACATATACAGGACTCTATATTAACGCTTGTTCATTTGTCCGGGATAAGTGGATTTTTAAAAGGGCAAGTGAAAGTTTACTTGTTTGTCCATACAAGCAGCCTGATTAAAAAGTCAATAAGGAAAATATAGCTGGCTATATTTATGATATAGCCTAGGCCTGTTTCACTTATTACAAACTGTGAATAAAATTCAGAGGTGGACTATGCACATTATTTTCCTGCTTTCTATTGTCATATTAAAATCGGCATGATTGATCAGTGCTACTGTCTCTCTCGCAGCAGCACATTGGACACGTGTCAAGTTTAGACTAGAGTGAGCCCGCAGAGATATATATATATTCATAAACATCATAGCAGCTTAGCAGCAAGGTACCTCTTTCAGTGTGTCATCTGTAATTTTTGGTGCCTTTTGTCAACTTTAGTCTGGTGAGCAATGAATTGAACTCTTAAAGGGATAGTTGACCCAAACATTTAAATACTGTCATAACTTACTCACCTAATGTATCGCAAACACATATGACATTTATTCTTTCATCCTTGGACCACAAAAGGAAATGTTAGGCAGAATGTTAGTCTCAGTCACCATTTTCTTTTACTGAATGGGTGAACTATCCTTTTAATGACCTGAATATGTATTTGATTTTCCAAGAAATGCAATGTTAATTTAAGTCTGTACGAGATGGCATCACGTATTGCTGGAAAACAAGTGACGGAATAAGATTATTGATGAGGATATTGCTTCTGAAAAATTATATTTACACCACAGTTGAAAAAATGTCCTTTTTTTCTCTCGAGACAAGTAACTTTTTTACCCAGACAATAAAAGGACCAATTTACTTGTCTGAAGGATAAGCACATGACAATCCTTAATGTCAAGCCCTGATATATATATATATATATATATATATATATATATATATATATATATATATATATATATATATATATTGATTTGCTCTGCTTTGAAACATTGCGTCCTGTACAGAATGTCTTCCGCACTGACACGTCCCCACTGGGCCAGCTGTTACCCTCAAAGACTTGAAAAGTCGTCACTTCGCCTCAAGGACAAATGTTGAAATAAGACACCCAATCCATAGTAAGGTGCCCTTCAATCAATTCCTGTGATTTAAATAGACTCACACCACAGCCGAACGTTCTCCTGTATGAAGGTGCCCTGGTACTTTTCATTTTATGAATGCCACAAGATTTCTTTTTTTTTTGCCTGATGCCTTACTAGGGCATCAGAGTAGGACAGTGTGGATTCAGTTTGAGGGGTGCTTAGAGCAAATGCCCCTTTATAACTGAAAAGTTGCAATGAGAAAGTGGATTGATAACCTGGTGTACATGTGTGCAATGTTTAATTTAGCAACAGGGTTTTGTTTCTGTACAGTGAAGGAGTGACCCATTTTATTAGCACTTTGTACAAGCAAGCGAATATTGTCCATTCTTGTAACCAAGGACATTATTCTATCTGTGTCATATAATAAAACATTGAAGAGATAGTTCACCCAACAGTTCACCCAACAAAGATGCTTTTGTCACTTACTCACCTTCTAGTAAATTCAAACCCATATTATGTTTTTTGCTTGTTCTGTGGAATATACAAGGATATGTTAGGCAGAACAGGTCAGTAACGGCCTATTATTTCCAGAACTAGATTACTGTTTTCTTATTTATTCCTATTTTCTGGATAGGGAATTCACTAAATGAATTGTGGCCACTGGTAGTGTTGTTTATTTGCGCCTGCTATCTACATTGTTTTAACACATGTTTCACTAAACGAGTTGTGCAAATCAGGTAACATTGCAAACATGCAATTTACATGCTGCAGATACCAATCTTGCAAGCTGTTTCTGAGTGCCTCCATGATCGTGCATATTTGAATTGTATTGCTTGACCCCACTAATGTAATCCAGGCATGTATGGATTTACACTGACCAAATGCCTAATATACTGTCACGTGCTGCCAAAATCGTGCCGACCCACAGAGTCTTGGACTCTACAAGACCCCTGAAGTTGTCCTCTGGTATCTGGCACCATGACATTAGCAGCAGATCGTGGATCGGACTTGTTGGTCCAGCACATCCCACAGATGTTCAATCATATTGAGGTATGTGCAATTTGGAGGCCAGAGCAGGACCTTGAACTCTTCATCATGTTCCTCAAAGCATTCCCGAACAATTTGTGCAATTTGGCAGGGCACATTATCCAGCTGAAAGATGTCACTGCCATCAGGGAATACCATTGTCATGAAGGGGTGTACCTAGTCTGCTACGATGTTTAGTTAGGCGGCACGAGTAAAATTGACATCCACATGAATGGCTGGACTCCACAGCAGAACATTGCCCAGAGCATCAAACTCCGTCCACCGGCTTGTCATCTTCCCACAGTGCATCCTGCTGCCATCACTTCCCAAGGTAAATGGCACACATGTACACAACCGTCCACGTGATTTACAAGAAAAACCAGGCAACCTTCTTCCGCTGCTCCAAGGTCCAGTTCTGATGCTTGCATGCCCATTGTAGACACTACGCTTGATTTTAACACTCTTCCCCATCATTTGAATATCATGTAATGTTTTACTGCTGCCATGATTACTAGTAAATGTACACAAATTTCTCTTTAAAACTACTTTACGCTCACTGCCTACTTTCAAGATTGGTCGTACTGTGAATTCGGCGACACTAGTTCGAAAGATCTCCTGCTGAAATTGGTCTGTACTTAGTGAAATCTGAATCACTGCCCCCAGTGGTCAAAGCTGGAAGTGTTGTTGAATATATTGGCTCATATAAGCTCAGCGTTCAACCAAAAGCGTGTTATAATGAAGTAAACTAAGAAAATGCAAAAATCAACAGTATGGGTTGCTTTATTGTTCCTACTAGACCAAAATCCACGATTCTTGGTATCGCTAGAGGGAAACGTGTTCTTTCTTGCATTTCACAGTAACATGGTTACGCTTACTCTGTGTAATATTCATGCCACAACCACACTTAGTAAAGTGCTCTGGTACTTTATCCATAATATCCAGGAGCTATAATCTTTGAAATGGGGTTTAAAATTACAAACGATGACCCGAATGAAATGCATTCCTCTGCCGGAAAGTGATTTCCATTCTCTTTAGCAATTTTCCATTTTTAAGCCCTCTTGCTCCTTGATGTTAGATATCATTTACCATGGTATTGATACTTGGGATTCTTTCTATCCCCCAAATTGCTCTGACTTGTTAAAGAAAAATAGGGTAATTGCACTCTGAAATGAGAATCCTTGCTGTCCAAATTGTCTTTTCACTCTGCCATATAATATAGCAAATTAGGGCCTTTAGAAAAGTTTTGCATTTAATTATGAGTCTCTTAAACCAAAGTCTCACACTTTATCAGCTTTTCATTACAAATGAAATGCTGTCATGCGGCACGTTATAGTCAAAGAGTATGAATCTGTTTCCTATTGACCACTAGAAACATATACTGTATGTCTGTAGTCGAGAGAAAAATCTAGTTTTATTAACACTGATGTGATGACTTAAAGTGATTCATTGAATTATAGAGTAATGCACTTGTAATTCTAAGCGTGTGTCTTATTGATTGACTCAAAAAACTGTGGAGGAAATACCATATTAAGAACCAAGGGGATGTAAATGTTTGAACACAATAAATTGTGTACAGTAAATGTAGTTATTATTATATCTTATGGAATATATGTAAGTATGTTTTACTGTATGTCAAGTAGCTTCATCACACAGAACTAAATAAAAACCTTAATGCTATTTTCATGTTCCCAATTATTTAAAAAAAAATGTTTAACATCTTGAAAACTTTGCAAGGGGATGCAAACTTATGTACTCAACCGTAGAAGGAGATTTTATGTTAAATCTCTCACTTAAATGTCACTGACTTTAATCATGCAGGCTGCACCTAAACAACGTCTTATAGGTAGAAATGATCATTAGCACACTCTCATTACCTCAGATTACATGGATATACAGTATATATACATTTATATGTATATAAATACAAATAAATAAATAAAAAAAACTGATACCTTGCTGACAAATGTGTCTTGTCTCCAGATTTAGAAAGTTAACTTCTCTAGTTCTTTGAACCTCCTCTAACAAGTCTTGTTCTGTCTTCCAAACAATTCTTCAATAACTTTATGTAGAAAAATGACACTGGGAGAGTCTTTCTTCACTACCTCGAATTTGTCAATTAGACAAATGGGTTCTGCCTGAAATAATTATTTTGCAGTTGACTGTACTTTTCAGGAGGAAACACTTAGTCAAACAGAGGAATACTGAATATCCTGAATACATGGTTTGTGTTTGATTGTAAGCCAGTGTGTTGAAACATTCAGTAATACAACTTTAATGTTCACAATCTGTGTCTTATCTAGTGTCAAATTTAAGAGTTCTAAAGTCTGGCTGAGCTGCAACTAAAGCTGAGCTTAATTTAATTACTGTACTTTATATCTGTCTGTCTCTCTGTTTGTCTATCTATCTATAGATATGTCTCTCTGTCTGTCTGTCTGTCTATCTATAGATATGTCTGTCTGTGTCTATCTATCTATCTATCTGTCTGTCTATCTATCTATAGATATATCTGTCTGTCTGTATATCTATCTATCTATAGATATGTCTGTCTATCTATCTATCTATCTATCTATCTATCTATCTATCTATCTATCTATCTATCTATCTATCTATCTATCTGTCTGTCTATCTATCTATAGATATATCTGTCTGTCTGTCTGTATATCTATCTATCTATAGATATGTCTGTCTATCTATCTATCTATCTATCTATCTATCTGTCTGTCTGTCTGTCTGTCTGTCTGTCTGTCTGTCTATCTATCTATCTATCTTTCTGCTATCTATCTATAGATATGTCTCTCTACATGTCTGTCTGTCTGTATATCTATCTATCTATAGATATGTCTGTCTATCTATCTATCTATCTATCTATCTATCTATCTATCTATCTATCTATCTATCGCTGTCTGTCTGTCTGTCTGTCAGTTTGTCTGTCTATCTATAGATCTGTCTGTCTGTCTGTCTGTATATCTATCTATCTATCTATCTATCTATCTATCTATCTATCTATCTATCTATCTATCTATCTATCTATATGTCTGTATGTCTGTCTGTCTGTCTATCTATCTATAGATTTGTATGTCTGTGTGTCTGTCTATCTATCTATAGATATGTCTGTCTGTCTGTCTGTATGTCTGTCTGTATATCTATCTATCTATAGATCTGTCTGTCTGTATGTCTGTCTGTCTATCTATCTATAGATTTGTATGTCTGTGTGTCTGTCTATCTATCTATAGATATGTCTGTCTGTCTGTCTGTCTATCTATCTATCTATTTACAATAAAAATGCCTATGCCTATGTCCCATCTATGGAATGTAAAATCTTAAAATAAACCACAAAGATCATAAAAAAAGATTTTTATTTAATAACAGAAGAAGTAAAAAACAGCTAAAAATAGTTTATCTATGATTTACTTGAGAGTGAAAAAGATTTACGGAAGTAGATATTTTTGAAGGATGTAATACATTTTCAATCAATAAAATAAAAGACTTATATATATATATATATATATATATATATATATATATATATATATATATTATTTATTTATTTATTTTTTTAAATACAGGTCTATTGTGCAATAGCGTTTTCTCACTGTGACCTGTTTGTTTGTTTGTTTGTTTGTTTGTTTGTTTGTTTGTTTGACTTTAGCATTTTAGTTATGCAATTGTTTTTCAGATTCAGAGTGCTAGCTATTTTTATATGTGCTTTTTACCCATATTAATAACATTCAATATATGTTTTAATTGCTTTAAACAAATGCTGCACGTTTTCTAGTCTGGGTCTCCAAGGGTTAAAGGAGAATTGTCATTTGTGTTGTTTGTTTCTGAACTGCATTTCTCTGAACTAATAAATGTCGTTTGCACCTCATCCTAAATGATGTACAGTGTTGTTTTAAATTGCATTCTGTGGTGGAAATACATTTTTTTTTAAAAAACAATATCCAAGTCCTTTGTCTTGCTAAGCTAATGTTATAGCTAACATTTATATATAAACCTGTTCACAAGTGAAATGTACATAGATTTCTCTTGGTTTTCTTCACACATCTCATATCTCATATTTCATGTCAAGCATGCTCTACTCTGACACTTTTTGTTGATTTGGTAAACAATTAAACAGTATTTATTGTTACTATTTGAGAAGAAGAAGAAAAAAAGGCTTTTTCACTTGTTTCCCACTGGTTTATGTGCTTTGATAATGTTTTGGTGTAGAAATTGTGATTTGGTGGTAGTATGTGTGAAAAGACATCCATCTGGTTTTGGGTAAGTGAACTTTAGTTGACTCACTGTCACTTGGGCAAAACACTCAAGTTTTCCACCATTAGCTTTGTGTGGCAAAACGGGTTGCTATGGAAACTGAGCTGACATGAATCTGGAAATAACAGTGGATAAGGGAAAGAGTGAGCGAGACAGAAGTTATCACTTTTTACTTTGCTAGAGGTCAGCAGCCTATAAGATTTGCAACGAATAATAATGTTTATAGAGTGGTACAGTGTGACATATGCACAGGAATGGGAAATCTTGATTATGGTGGACATGGGCTCAAGAAAACAAAGCAAAAAACAGCTAAAAAAAAAAAAGCAGTTATCCAGTTTGCAAAATCAGCATACTGTAAAAGGTAGCGTAAACCATTTCTCAACTTATTGTTTAATGCCTCATTCCTAGCAAAGTTGTCCACTACTTCACTGAAATTAAGCTGTTTTATATGGCAAGCCGATTTTGCATTTAATGCATCCAGCATTATTTGATGTAATTGTATTTGTACTATTTCAATTAAAGAGCTCTACAATATATTTCATACTAGTAATAATTATTATAACAGAGCTCTATAATGGTTTTTTCAGGTCTGCAATGGCATTTCACTAGTTAAAACTCCAATTAAAGAGATCTACAATTTATTTTTGTACTATTAATAATTATCATTACAGAGCTTTGTAATGACATTGTTACTAGTAAGAATGCAATTGCAGAGCTCTGCAATAGACTTTTTACTAGTAACAATTCCATCAGTGCAAAGTAATGAATTAACTTCTTTTTCCCAAGAATTGTACTTCTTTAAGTAGTTTAAAAATGGTATTCTTTTACTTTTACTTGAGTACCTTTTAAGTGCTGCAACTGTACATTTAATGCACTATTTTCCCACCATCTGTGTTTGCTACTTCCCTGTCCTGATTTTATTTTTTTCTATCAACATGCTTGGCTATGGAGAGTCTCGTGACTCCCATCAAATCACACTTAAAAAACTTGAATGGCAGCTGCAGATCCGGCGCCAACTGTTATGGATGTGGAGGATGCCTCAAACACATTTCAACACATGAACTTCACGGCCGAGCCTGAAAGGGCTTTTCGCAGTGAAAAAGGCCAATTACCTGACTGTGTCATGTGAGTTTAACATGCTCAAGAGAAGCGATCTCACACATTTCCCTTTCCAAATCCAAAAGATATTAGCATGAAATATTTTTACAAGCTTATTTAGCAAGCATATTGATTGCATTCGCATATTGTCAGCATTTTTGTAAATACTGAGATGAAAACACAAATACATTTTAATATTTAACCAATATATTCATTCACCTCTGTATACTCTTAAAAAAGTTCAAAGATATTTAACACATGTCAGAAACTCATACGGTCCACTGTGGTCTGCAGCTTCAACAGTATAGTTTTTAGAAACCTGCCAGTAAGACAGATTTTGTCCCGAAGATGATAAAAAATTATTATTAATATTATTTTTTTTTTCATTTGTTTTTTAATGTAAATGTGTAGATTGTGTAAAACTGTGCAAATACTACGGTGGTGTATGTGCAAAACTGAAGAAATACAAGTAGTTTAATTTTTTTGTTTGTTTGCTTATCATTAAGGAGGATAGCAAATGTTTTAGTGTTTAAAGAAAAGCAATTTGTATTATTTACCCTGGCATAGTTTTTCCTTCATTCACAAGTTGTGCCTAATTTCTGAAATACCTGACAAAACTTTTTTTCATAACAGAATTTTTTATGATTTGAATCTTTTTAATAAATGTAATAAATATATATGATATTTAAGCAATATCATACGAGCAAGTGTGCTATATGGCCCTACATCAGCACTGCTGTGATTAGGCCATAGGTAATTACAGCAGTGCTGATGTAGATCCATATAGCACGATTGCAAGGGAGATATTGCTTATATACAACAATTCAATGAACAAGTCAATTTAAAACAATTTGGAAAAACTGAGTACAGTCATAAAAAAGCATTTGTGCATGGAACTACTTTCTCACGCGGCGGATCAGAATCTGCCGTTGCTGGTTCAAAACAAATGATGTGTCCAAACCTCTGTTAATAATTCAAAATGTGTGCTGTTTCGAACAAGTTATTGGATAAACAAGTATAGACAGATGGATTTGTGTGTGTCTCTGTGTGTGTGTGTGAGAGAGAGATGGAGTGTGTGCGATCACCTGTTGCCACACCCAAGCAGAGATGCTGTCAGCTTTCTGAAGGTCAGCTTTCTCAGTAGAAAATAGACATCCAAACAGGTGCATTTTTGCGGTAGTTGGTTCGCAAGAGTCATTCACTATAGAAACAGCGATGTCCTCCGCCATTTTAAACCATATCCAATGTGGAAACTCCGATAAAAGGTAAGCACCTTGAGTTATGTAATAAATCAATTGTGTTTCTCAGTTGTGATGAGCCTTAATCCTGAAGTTGTCAATTTAAAGCCGTTTAAAGCAATGACTAACGGATTCACTTTACGTCACCAACTGGCTCATATTACACACAAAAAGTGTAGTTACTCACCACTCTCTCTCTGCACTAGTCGGTCCTGTTGCGTGTTTTCTGTATTGGTTTCCAGTCTTCCCCATAGTGACCAGATTGTGGTTACCATCCTATTGGCTGCATTGCTCGACGACGCTGGACGCTTCACCAGAGTTTTCCTCATTGGTTATCTCTCTTACCCATGCAGACCAAGTGGACACAGCTGTCACCAGAAGAGAAACAGTGGCACATCACCAAGGGACTATGCCTCTACTGTGCTGGCCACATATCCACAAACTGCCCAGTAAAATCCAAAGCTCATTGGTAGGAAGGGAGATAATGATGAGCGCAACTCCTCTCTGCAGAGCACTCGCACTACGGACTCTTCTCTTGTCCCGACTGCAGTACAGACTGACCAGCCATTCTGTCTCTGTCTTGGTGGACTCCGGAGCAGAGGGGAATTTCCTGGATGTTGCCACGACTTTCAGATGGCGGATTCCGGTGGGCAAGCCCCTGGCCATCATCACCCATTCCACTAAACCGCTCACCCTTGTCTCCGGCAACCATTTGGAACAGCTGTCTCTTCTCCTGGTACAGTCTCCGTCAGCACCGGTGGTGTTAGGGTGTCCATGGTTGATAATCTTCACATAGACTGGTAAACCAATTCTGTTCTTGCCTGGAGTCCATATTGTCTGTCCCTTAATAATAACTCTGCTGTCTCTCCTGTCCAGTCCACGCCTCTGATGGATTTCACCTCCACCCGTACTGAGTTTTGCGGGGGTTTTTCATGGTCTGGACTGACCATAAAAATTTGGAATGCATTCACAGAACAAAGCTTCTAAATTCCAGGCAGGATCGTTGGGCACTATTTTTTGCATGCTTTGAATGTCTTTTGTCTTATTGTCCTGGCTATAAAAACATCTAGCTCGATGACCTGTCTTGATGTTTTGAAATCGAGACCTCCACCGCCCCTCCGGACACCATCCTACCCGCATCTCTGGTGGTGGTCATGGTGTCCTGTGACGTGGAGACTAAAGTCCACTCCACACTGCACAACGTCACCTCGCCCGCCGATTGTCCAATGGGTCTGTTATTTGCTTTGCGTTCGGTCTGGACACATGTCCTCTGGTGGGGCCACTCATCCAACGTTGCCTGCCATCCAGGGGCTGCTCGTAACCAGGCGCTTATTAAACAGTGATTCTGGTGGCCTTCAATAGTGGGAGGAGAGGATAGATGCTTGGTCCTGACTCGGGACATTCTGGACCATGCTCTCATCGATCAGTTCAATCTTCGTCATGGTAACTCTTCTGGGTACACCAAGAGGCATCCTTGGGGGTGGGGGGGGTACTGTCACAGTGTCAGTGATTCTGGCGGTTTGTTCCTGTATTCATTGTTAGATTGTGTGTTTAGCTACTCACCACTCTCTCTCTGCCCTAGTCTGTTCTGTTGCATGTTTTCTAAATTGTTTGCCAGACTTTGCCTTAGTGCACGGAGTGTGGTTACCATCCTGTTGGTTGCATCACTCACCTTGATGCTTCACCAGAGCATTCCTCATCGATTATATCTCTACAATGGATCTGCTCTTCACACTCTGCGCTTGTATCACTGGTCTCATCTTTTGACATATCTTTAATGTGTTTTTTTTTTTTACTAGTAACAATTAAATTAAAGAGCGCTCTAATTGGAATTTGTACTAGTAACAATTCAGTTGTTGAGCTCTCTAATTTGAATTCTTGTAAAAATTAATTTATAGAGCTCTATTTGAATTATTACTAGTGAAAATTTAATTATAGTGCTTTGTAATTGGAATTCTAAAAATGCAATTATGACGAGTAAGGCTGGGAACATTAAAAGATAACTTGGTCTTCCATAGATTTACGTGTTCTGACTCGGTATGATGGTCAAAGATGAAAAAGAGTCAAGGTGTTCTTAAATTGTCACACTCATTCTTAATCAGGGACATTTTGGTGAATGAGTGTTCTAAGCATTCAAAGATGAGATCCATGCAATACATTTACATTAAATAATGTCTCTTTTAACACCCCTTTTGTTATTTACAGTCAGATTCATTTTAATCACACATAACACGGATGTGGTAAAGAACCCACTTAACAGTAACACATTCTTAAAGAGACCATTTTACCATGTCAATATAAACACAATGAAATCATTATACTACAAATTATGTATAAAAAAATCAAGCATGTAACAAAATGTGTAATAAATGTGCAAATATTTCAAGGGGCAATCCTACATTATGACACACTGAAGAATTTAACAAATAATGTAGGCTCCTACAGCATCTATGCATGAATTTGGTGAAACATTTGTAATTGGTAATAGGTGGCGCTGTGCCGAAAGGCTGCAGGTACACTCAAGTCATGATGGCTATGAAATATACCAAGTTTCATGTCAATATGCAAAAGCATTGTGAAGATACAGCCTCACATCCATTTTGGTGTGCTTGATATCAAATTCATTGAAGCGTTATTCGAGAATGGTTTGGTCTATCAAAAAGCTTTTAAAAATTAAATGATCAACAATGGTTTTTTAAAGTAGTTTTTTGGAAAATCCAAAATAGATGGAAAAAATCATTCAGAAACACGGTGTGCATGTAATTCGGCATGAACCATGGATTAGAGGAAACTTGGCTTGAACCCCTAATAAAATATAATTTCGTTATAATTTCTCTTTTTATACACAAAACAACATAAAAAAAAAGCAAAATTGAAATTGTTAAAAAAAATTATAATAATTACAGGGAGACAAAAGTGTCTTATAAGAGGGTTGGCCCTCATAGACACATGGCCATATTAAAGTGTATATTAACATTTGTTTTCAATGTTGATGGGTCACATGACCATGCAGCCCAGTGCTTCAGATTTGCTTCAGAAGAAATTAATTGATCGGCTGGAGTCATGTGGATTACTTTTATGCTGCTTAAATATGACTTTTGAACCACCAAACTGCTGGCACCCATTCACTTGCATGGACATACAGAGCTGAAATATGCTTATAAAAATCTTCATTTTGGTTTTGCTGAAGAAGGAACGACATAATCATCTGGGATGGCTTAAAGTGAGTAAATCATGAGAGAATTATAAATTTGATTGAACTATTTCTTTAAAGGAATATCAATGCAAGTTAAGCTCAATCAACAGCATTTGTGTCATAAAGTTGATAACAACAAAACAATATTATGACATGTCCCTCATATAAAAAAAGGAGCCCCTTACAGGACAAAGCGGCAATTTAGATATTTATATATTTTTCTGGTTTGAGTGTCCTTGCAATAGTTTGCCTTCCCTTGCAATGCGTTAACATTTTTCTGTATTATTACTAGTGTTTTACAATGAATATCAAGGTTAAAATATGGTTACTATAGTATAACCATGGGAAATGTATTGCAAGTGGATGCAAATCTTATTGTGCATTCCTACCCTGTCCTCTAAGGTACTTTGTAAAAACCATAGTAATAATACAGACAAATTATAACTATAGTTACAGTTTTCTGTTTTGAAACCACAGGGGCCTGAGTAGCTCAGCGAGTATTGATGCTGGCTACCACTCCTGGAGTCGCGAGTTCAAATCCAGGTACAAACCCTGTAATCTGGTAAATGCTGTTATGCTGGTAAATCCCTAATTTATCAGAAAAACAATTATGCTAATGTGTATGTTTACATTTTGTGGCTATTCCTTTGAAACTCTGAGTATTTCCGCATTTATCGAAGGGCCCCATTCACTTCCATTGTAAGTGCCTTACTGCAACCGCAATTTTTTTTTTTTGGTAATCAACATTATACCACAAGTGCTGTTGATTGAGCTTAACTTGTGCCTTTTACAGGGATTGTTCAGGTTTGATAAAAGTTAATGACTTGTTTGAAAAATTTTTCCTTAAACATTAACCAACTGTAAAGGGATTAATGGAAAGGAGGAGGTGAGAACTGGCTTGACAATATAAATAATAGTTTAATACAAATTAAACAAATTGACAAATACACAAAGGTGTCAGACAGCTGGCCGTAAATCTCTCTCTATGTCCCACTGTAGTCTCCAGTCAGCCTTTATCCCTCTCTGAGGCTTGATTAGCCTAATTAGGGGCCGGGTGTGTAGCTTCACGACAGGCACCGCACTACGCCCTGCCACATTCCTCCATCATTCTCTCAGACCTACACCCCCCACCTTTCCTGGGGAGGGGACGGTCCATCTGCCAGTAGGTTATCCCCGTCTACCTGGATGAGGGAGGGGACAAGGGGAGGAACCACCCCCCAAAAAAAATGGCACCTTCACATCGTAACGGCGATTGTGCCAAATTAACAATAACTTTTTAAAAAAGAGAGGGAAAGGCCAACATGGAGCAGCAGTGGGAGAGAGAGAGAGAGAGAGGAGAGAGGGAGAGAAAAAAAAATAAACACTTACTCGCCAGTTCTCCGATCCGCCATAGCTTTGTCTTGTGCCACTCCTCCAACCTCCAACGGACGACAGCCGTGCCTCCCCAGACAGATCGGAGGCAGTCTTCCGGCCCCAGGCAGTGTTTCTATCACTCCAGGCAGTCGGCCAGGAGCCCCTCCCCGCTTGCGGTCGGCGGACTCATATCCCGGCATGTTGCAGAGGCCCTGATTGCTCCTGGCGGTCGGTTAGGAGCCCCTTCTCCCTTCGCAGTCAGCGGCCGATCGTCTGATCTCAGGCGGCCGGTCTCCTCCATCCTCCGGTGGATGGCCGCGACTGCTCCATTGTGTATGGTAGTGGCAAGGACTCTACTACGGCGCATCCCTCCTCCTTCCCAGGTTTCAGCACCAGTGTAAAGGGATTAATGGAAAGGAGGAGGTTAGAACTGGCTTGACAATATAAATAATAGTTTAATATAAAACTGAAACAAAAAGATAAACACACAAAGGTGTCAGACAGTTGCCCGTAAATCTCTCTCTCAGTCCCACTGCAGTCTCCAGTCGGCCTTTATCCCTCTCTGAGGCTTGATTAGCCTGATTGGGGGCCGGATGTGTAGCATCACCACCCGGCCCCGCACTCCGCTCTGTCACAACAACATTAGACAGAGAAGGATAAATACCTTATAAATAAATCTATGTAAAAATATACGAAAGTATACAGAAAATAAAGACAGAGTAGAAACGGAGAACCGAAGTCATTCTGAATCTATCATTTTATGGCACTCCGATTCAGTACATTTCCCACTGTGCAAACAATCCCTAATTGCAGCTCAATGATTAATTCAAGATTTGACAGATAAAGGGGTAAAGTTAACTGTACATCAAACACAGATTTATGATAGCCTCACTGTGCAAAGATTTGAAATGAACTATTACCGCATCATGTTTGCCTTCATTCTTCACATTTGCATAGAAAAGGGTTTATGAATATCAAAGTTAGCTTTCACTTCCAAAAGTTCATAAAGTTCACGTATTGCAGGTATAAATCACAAAGTTATTTCACGTTGAAAGTATTCTGTATAAAAGTGAAAATGTGCAGCTTTAAGAAGTTGTTTTTATCTGATGAGACCCATAAAGGAATAATGCACCCAAAAAATAACATTCTGTCATTATTTGTTATTATTATGTCACTATTAAGACATATTTCTTCCATAAAAGTGAGTTGTGACTCCAGTCTGAATTTTAATTTTGGGTGAGTTATTCCATTTTTAAAGTCTGTTCTGCACACAAGTGATATCCTTTCTGAGTTTGGAACGTCATGAGGGTGAGTAAATGCTGACAGAATTGAGATTTTTGAGTGAACTATTCCAAATTTCTAATATCGCTGCAAAAACGTGAGCTTCTCTCCGAGGGAGCCTGTAAATTCTTGGCAACTTGATGAAACACTTCAAGTTTCATCATCTTGCTTCTAGCATATCCTGCGATTGTTCCAGCACCGCCGAAGGTAGCAGGTAATCTCGCCACTCTTACCACAAGTGTGTTCTCAAGGTTTTCATAGCAGCAGGGCATTGTTGGCCTCCGGATGACACAAACATCCATTGATTTTTCACGATTTGAATAGCATAAATTTTTTAACAGCAGTTTACAATTCCCACTTCATTACATTCAAACACTGAAAACACGAGTTGCAGCATTTTAAGTGCTTTAACCTTTTCTTGGCTTCTGCAGAACTCCACATTCTTTAGACGAGCAGTTCTCACAATGAACTTGTCATTTTTAAATGGCATTGAAGGCGTTTATTTTAATCAGGCTCCTTGGGGCTGCTGTGACCCATTTCTGAAATCCCACATGGTTTTAATTGACAATTGTAATCCATAAGGGATATTTCAGAGGAAATTATCATGTTTGCTGAGACTGATAACTTGTACAGTATCTCTATTATGTTTTCAGTTAAATGAAGAGAAATGTGGGTGTGCCAATACATATATATATATATATTGCCACAAGCTGAGGCTTCCCCCTGCTAACTGTGGAATGCAAAAACATCCGTGCTTATTACAGAATTTAGCTTTATAACACATTATTTTTTCATTTAATTGATTGTGCAAAATAAACATGTTATATATATATATATATATATATATATATATATATATATATATATATATATATATATATATACAGTATATACATACATATACACACACACACACACACACACACACACACTACTGGTAAAAAGTTTTGAAACACTTGCTCATTCTTTATTATAATTTTGGTTTCTTCACATTTTAGAATAATAATAACGTCATCAAATCTATGGAATAACATAAATAGAACTATGGGAATTATGTTGTGACTAAACAAATCCCAAATAAATCTAAACTATTTTGAATACACATTTTGAATAGAATTTGCACTCAATTTGATCCCAGGCTGTTTTAGCTGTATACAAAATTATTAGAAATATAGACAATTTACATACATTTCTTTTGGTTGTTTTGGGTGATATTTAGGTCACTATAACATAACAATTTTATACTCTTCAAAAAGTTCCCAGAGAACCACTGATAGTTCACACAACATAAGGGAGGAGCAAACATATAAAAGCTTGCACAGCAGCCTTCTAAACCATTTCTCTTGGTGCTCTCTCTTCATGCTCTCTCTCTCTCTCTCTCAATTGAAAATGTGTCAGAGTACGTCTCTGGGTATGTCAAAGTTTTTCCCTGGACTACATCTCCCCTAGTTCACTGCCCTTATCAGTTCAATCTGCTGATCCTCACATGTATTCCATTTCCTCGTGTGCGTGTTCTAGTTTTGTTCATTCAGTTGTCAGCCCTTGAAATGTTACGTTGCGTTACTAGTTTGTGATATTTAGCTTTATTGTTCGTTCTACTACAGCGTTTGTTATTGGAAGTACTTACTCCTGCATCTCCTCCCTTCCTCTTCCACTCAAAGTACCCAACGTCACAGATATAAAGCCATTAAAACACCAAAAAGATCTTTCTTTCCAATTTTGTCAATCAGTGATCTTTTTATAGGACCTGACACAATCTTGGGTAAAAGTCATATTCTGGAGGTTTAAATTGCTGGGTTCAAATTGACCCCAATGATAAAAGATATCAGGAGGGTTAAATACTGTACTCGGAGTACCCTCAAAAAAAAAAAAGGTTATCCTATTGAGATTTACGCATTTAAATTTCATACATTTCTATCTAATTTGTGTATTGTTTAAAAAAAATATTTATAAAACTTTGTTTTATTATTATAGATTATGCAATTTGATGGAATTTTTGTTATGAAATTAAAATGCATAAATCTTAAAAGGAGCATAGAAATTGTGTTTCTTGCCTTATTGCTATGACAAGCACCACAAATAAATACATTACACAATTTTGGAGGGCCAAATGACTCTAAATGAAATCAGTAAATACATGTTTAAATAAATCCTGAAATTATAATTGAATAATAAAATACATTAAAATAATGAAATTATTGATTTTAATTATCTATTGTATATGATTACATTTTTTGTTTTCATTACAATTGTATAATGCATTTAGTGGTTACTTAAATATTAAAATATGTATTTAATAAACTTAATTTCATTTTGAGCAATTTGGCCCTCCATACATGAAACCATTGAAAATGAAAGCAGTACAGAAATTGTGAAATTAAGAGAATATAATGCATTTAACATGTCCTGACATCTAATCAAGATGTAAAAGTAAAAAAATAAAACTGCTTAATTCTGATTTCATGCTTTTCTGCACATTTCTCTACGTTACATTATGTGACATTTATGTTCTATAGCCCTTGAGTAGAAAAATAAAAATATATGCACAGTGCCAGTTCTTTGGTAAATCCATATTTCATTTTAGCAGTAAAACTGCTAACAATTGTATTAAGTGATCTTAAGTGATTAAAATTAAATTGATCAAAATAAACTAAACTCAAATTAATAAATAAAAGTTATTGGTTTGCTGTAGGAAAGTCCTGTTCAGTCTTGTTGCAGAGGAATTCAATTTCAGGGTTCACTGACCTTTTCAAGAATTGCTCACCCGAGAGGCGGGCGGTGTAATGTATGCCCACTCGTAAAACCTGTCGGTTGAATCAATTTCCCATCTTCAATTACTGACCAGAGAGAGAGAGGGAAAAAAAAAAACTTAGTTGATATCAGTTTCACAGTCAAATGTAATCCATGTTAGCATTTGAGCATTGTTCGCTGTCTAAATCTCTTAAATACATGTAGTTTCATTTTCACTTTGCAACAACATAGGGAAAACAACAAAACAACACTATTAAAATGTCAAAAGAGTATTACTAAACACTGAAACACTTGTTGCTGTGGAAATACTACATTTACTCACATCCGATTTACAATGAATTGCACTCTGCCTGCCGGCATAGGCAGTATTCAGTGACAACTAAAAGTTTATGGACACTTAAGCCAGCAGTATTCACACACAGATAAATACAGAAATCAGTTGACATCAAAGAGGTATCCCATTTGCTAGCAGGATGTACAGGAGTGGAACCTAGTTTTGTCAAAAGTTTCCATTTCGTAATTGTCTCAAATTATTGTCTTTATGATGAATGGTGAAGTCTATCATAAGAGGCATAGCTACATATTACTGTAGTTGTCAGATTGCATCTTGCATATTTCTTGCATTCACATTTCTGTGTTTCTACAATTCTTTTCTGTCAAGGTAGTCTAGAGGCTCACTAAAGCCTTTTGAGTGATGAGTAATGTGAGACAAAACAATGACATTTGTCACAGAGGAAATTCAATATTTGCACTTTGAAACATGGAGAACGATTGAAAGAATCAGGAATTACTAAATTCTTAATTGATTTAAAGGACTTGTTCCAAAAGTGAAAGCTTTAAAGTGAGTCACTAACAAACGCCATTGTATTGGAAAGACAGACCGAGATAGAAAAAATCTCCTTTTGTTTTCTGAATAAAAAAGTCAGGTGTAGAACGTCATTAATGTTGAGTAAATGATGATAGATTTATTCATCTATTTTTTCAGGAAACTATATCTTTTAGAATAAAACATTTTATACAAAAATAAGCTGACATACTGTCCTCCATTTCATTCAAAATAGTATATGGTTTATTTTTTTTTAGGCACCAAATGGAATTGCAAAAATAATGGCACTTGCCCAGCTGCCTCATCACTGTATGTATGTATATATATTTATAGATAGATAGATATAGATATAGATATCACAGGTATAAATATATACTTCTTACAGGTGAAGCGAATAATGTTGATCATCTCCTAACAAGGCCACATGTCAAGGTTTGGGTAAATTGGAAGGTAAGCAAACAATCAGTTCTATCGGGAAGACACGCAGGCTTGAGTGAAGTTTGAGATGCCATTTATTTGATAGATGTAAAACGGGAGGTGATGTCGCCCTCTTTGGCGTAGGCCCTGTCCGTCAGTCCGAGGGAGTTGTACCCGGAACCGTCATGTCCTGCCGGAGATAGGAGGCAGGGGCGAGGAGCCTACCCCCCTGCGGGACAGGGCTCAACTGGTGGTGGTGGGGTGGTGGAGGTTGCAGTGTTAGCACACCGAAACAACAATGTGATAGATTGTGAGCGGACTTATAAAGCATTGACTTACGCGCAATTGGCTAGGAGTTACCCAGCTAATGATGTGATGATGTACACCTGCTGGTCTTCCCGCTAGAACTACGCTCCACTTCCATTTCTTGTGGTCAATGTGAGGAATGGGCAGAAGAAAAGACCTGAGCAACTTTGAAAAGAGCTAAATTGTTATGGACAAATGACTGGGTCAGAGCATCTCTGAAACAGCAAGGCTTGTGGGGTGCTCATGCACTGCAGAATTGAGTACCTACCGACAGTGGTCTGAGGAGTGACAAACCACAAATTGGTGACAAAGTGTTGGGCACCCAAGGCTCATCGATGCCCAATGGCAACAAAGGCCATCCCATCTGGTGCAAACTGCCAGAAGGTCGACTGTGGCACAAGTCACAGAAAATTTTAATGATGATTATGAAAAGGAATGTGTCACAACAAACAGTGCATGCACCATGCTGCGTATAAGGCTGCGTAGCCACAGATCGGACCGAGTGCCCATGAAAACCCCTGTCTACTGTTGAAGGCACCTACAATGGGCAAACAAGCATCGGTACTGGACCTTGGAGCAGTGGAAGAAGGTTGCCTGGTCCGATGAGTCCTGTGTTCTTGTACATCACGTGGACGGCTGTGTACCTGGGGAAGTGATGACACCAGGATGCATTGTAGGAAGACGACAAGCCGGTGGTGGGAGTGTGATGCTCTGGGAAATATTCTGCTTGGAAACCCTCAGTCCAGCCATTCATGTGGAGGTCAATTTGACATGTGCCAACTACTTAAACATTGTTGCAGGCCTGGTGCACCCCTTCATGCTAATGCTATTCCCTGATGGCAGTGGCCTCTTTCAGCAGGATAATGCACCCTGCCACACTGCACACATTGTTTGGGAATGGTTTAAGGAACATGATGAAGAGTTCAAGGTGCTGCTCTGGCCTCCAAATTCCCCAGATCTCAACCCGTTTGAGCATCTGTTGGATGTGCTGGACCAACAAGTCCGGTCCATGGCAGCTCTACCTCACAATTTACAGGACTTGAAGGATCTGCTGCTAATGCCTTGGTGCCAGATACTACAGGACACCTTCAAAGTCCATGCTCGTTGATGCTTGAGGACCAACAGCATATTAGGCAGGTGGACATAGAGTTTTGGCTCATCTGATGGGTTTTTCAAGATGTATATACTTCATGCTGTAGACTACTAGGTTGAGTAGCAAAACAGTCCTTCTTAAGAGAGTCCTCATGGCTATTTACATTGTGTAAAGTCCTGTCAACATATTTCTATGTCACGCCTCATAGAACACAATAAATGATTTAGAATTGTTTGTGAGTACATATTCAGAATGATTACATTATGTATTCTGTTGTCAGTTTTGTCTAAATTAACATTCATGAGCTTTGCATTAGTGTGTAGAAGAAAATACATACAACTTAGGTACTACTGTGCATGACGCTTATTCAAATGAGGTTTAAAGGGATAGTTCACCCAATAAGGATATTTCTATCATTATTCACTCACCTTCATGTCATTCCAAACCTGAATGACTTTCTTTCTAACTTTGAACACAAAAGGAGATGCTAGGTGGAATGTTACATCAATCAATATCTTTCATTGCATTTTTGTTCTTCTCTCCATGCAATGATAGTGAATGATGACTGAGGCCAACAGTCACATGGCCCTATGGGTTTGTAACAACATGAGGTTGAGCAACTGATGGCATAATTTTCATTTTTTGTGTGAACTATCCCTCATGCAGTAAAGTGCTAATAAGTATTGTACTGAAGCCGTCCCTAATGGTTTGCTGAAAGAGTGCTGCTTTTCATCAAAGAAGAGGCCAGAGTACTGGTTATGCTTTTAGGCATATCAGGTTGCCATCTTTTCTCTTCTCCACTCCTGTATTCTTGACTGCACATATTCATTATGTCTCTCTTGAGAAAACACTATGCCTCCATTTCAGGGTACATTCTACTGCCAATAACTACACAGGATGATATGTGCTCCTTAACTGATTCAATTTCCTCATGCCTTTAGATGAGTGGTCCTTGCACAAGCAGTCGTAGTGGAAGATGTATGCCCCTGTCGACAGCAAATCTAATCAAGTGCTGTCTTGGGTATATCCTCACTGTGCTTGTTGGCTACTTGCTAAAAATAGCATATACGGCATGGTTATAGGGATGATTGGCTCAGATCAACTGTTTTGAGTGAGGTTATCTTCTCCTGGAGTATTAAAAACTTTAATTCTGCAACACTATGTCAAAAGTTTTGCTGTTAAAAATCAGTCAGTACCTACCGAAATTCGAACCACTGACCCCAGTGGCCGACACTGGAAGGGTTGTTGAATATGTAGCATATTTAGAGGTTTCAATGAACGTTTGCTTAATGGTTAAATTTCTACATTACTATGTAAGGAAATGTATAAAGGGATTTCTGCATTCTTTGCTCTAGCCTCCCCCACCTGGAATGTCACTGGAGGTCCACTATTTGCTGGTCCAGTGTCAGCAAAGACAGTGTAAAGGCTTGATAATGATCAGTGGGGAGCAGACATAACGGAATCTGCTTGGGCCTTCTTGGACCTTTGCTTGTTACAGTCTTGAGACATCTGTTGGCTTATTCATTAACTAATGAATAATTGTGTATCTGATTGGTCCAGATGCTACAAATATATGGGCATGTGTGAGCTCCAGTTTCCAGAAATGTCCACAGAGAAGTGAGTTGCATTTTTAAATGTAGTTTAATACAGTTAACAAGCATTTATATTATATTAACTCTTCCTCCAAACCCAAACCCTACATCTAACCCCCTTAGTGGTGACAAAATGTAATTTTAGAGGGAAAATGCAACTTTTGAATTGCATTCACCTTTGTTAATGTGAACACGATTACTTTCTAGCTTTAATGGGAGTCTCAGTAGCACCACAGGGAAAGGCAAACACATTTGAAGTGATGCAAAAATGTCTGATTACTAGGGATGGTGCTTGTCAATAAATCAGCAAAATGGCATAGATTTCATGGTGCCGGAACATTCGGTAGCAACATGCAGATTTCCCGCGTGATCCCATTCATATAGCAGATATCAAAGATGTAATGCCAGAGAAAAGGCATTTAGGTTCAGATTTTTGATTTTTTCCACCAAGGGTCACATGCAGGAATAGATATCATAGCTCCAAAGGATCTTGCCATAACATGGATGGCTACAAGTTCAAAGACTCCTTCTACTCATAATATTCCATGGTAACTGTAATTCAACATCAATTTTCCCAACACCCAGAGCCTTGTGGGTACAGCTTCACTTTCACTTTCTCTGATCTCCCTTGGCGTAATTTATGTTTGCAAATAAAAAAAGTTGAGGCACATTTCAAAACATCCTGCTTGGCAGAAAAATCTAGCCTCACACTAAATACATAAATCAATCAACTTAGCACAGAGGCACAAATGACTTGAACAGATCAGACAGAGTTGGCATCTGTCCTGGACTCTGATGTCCTGTGGCTAGAACAGGTGCATTGTTATTGACAAAGCAAGCTCTTTGAAGTCATGGCCAAATCAAAGCTTGCCACCATGTCACTGTTTACAATGCAGTTATGAGAATTGGGGAATGAGCAAAGTAGATAAATTAGTTCATTACAAATGGGACAGAAGCCAGTGATACACAAAATATTTCACAATTTGTGAGTAATCAAAGTTGGACTAGCAAATGACACTGTGGTGAAATTAAATGTATAATTGGTATAATAAGGGTCTTTTCACAGACTGATTACAGTAGATACACAAGTAGGTTGACTTTTCTTAAGCTGAAAGCGGTCTGTGCTTACCGAAATGTGAAACACTGTCTCCCGTGGCCAAAGCGGAAAATGTTTTTGGGAGTATGGGCTCCATTTTCCAGGTGATGTAGATCAATGTATAATTTATAAACTGTACCCCACATCCCAAAACTAAACCTAACCGAAACTGGAAAAAACATTTAATGTTAGAGGGAAAAATGCAACCTCTGTATTGTCATTGATTATGTGAATACAATTGCGTCCTGGTTTCAACACGGACCGAACCCTTGCTACCATCTGCTTGGTAGTGACCCAAAAGTAAGTTGGACGACTGTTCTGATTGGGTCGCAGACAGCCGGAAAAGTAAACAATGCTAAACGCAAAAAAAATAAATAATAACTTGTAATCATATAGGATAGCAACATAAATAGGCTTGTCAACATATAAAAGCTAGGAGAAAACGGTTAGAGTTTTTGATGCTAAAGTCTATTTGCATTTTGGTGCAAATTCATCCGCCACTTTGCTAGCCAAATCATGGACAGTTTGTGTGACATGCCCACTTCCATGAAAAACACAAACAAATCTATGCAAGGTCAAATAAAATAAGACTCATTGACTGCATTGAATACTAGTTCACTCGCTATGAGTATAAACATGGTTTGTGTCATCAACAATGTGATTTGTGCATTGATTTACTGGCTTTGGATAGCATGAAACAATCAAAATTTGAGAGACCTTTAATCCACGTCCACAATAAAATGTTTTTGGTTGATTATACATTAATTCTGCTACATTTACGCCTCTCGTCCACACTAGAACAGTGTTTTCCTTCAACTAAGAGTGTTGAAATGTTTTCAAGTAAGGCATACTTTGGAAAACGAAGTAAAAATAAAAAGTTGGTTTTCATATTTAGTCTATGTCATGTTAATGTTGCAAATTGTTGACCCTAGGCAGCTATAAACAATTTTTATGTTTTGTTTAAGGATGCTTTGTAAGACAAACAATTGTGGTACTATGTTGAAATGCCACTTGCTGTCCAATGTAAAATCTAGTTCCTAAAGCAAAGCCAGTTGAGAACCTTTGGTCTTATACAGCTACAGTAACATATGCAATGTCCATCCATCCATCCATCCATCCATCCATCCATCCATCCATCCATCATCAACCGCTTATCCTGTGTACAGGGTCGCGGGGGGCTGGAGCCTATCCCAGCTAACATTGGGCGAAAGGCGGGGGACACCCTGGACAGGTCGCCAGTCCATCGCAGACATATGCAATGTATGTATAAAATTTAAAAGAGAACATTAGAACCAAGAAAATAACTTGTATAGCCTTGTGAAACCTATTGACAAAAGACACACATTCAATAAAAAGACTTGTCCTTGCCTTTTAATGTCATTCCCTGGACGTTTACCCCGTTTAACTTAACACCTCTTTGAACACCACCGTTGTGATTGATCATGACATTGTTACCAAGAGCAGAAACCAGCAAGATTCATCTCTTTGTAACTGACGTGCTTTCTCCATGGTTCGTGCATGGATCAATGGCAAAGATCGGCATGTGGATCAATAGTAGTTCAAGCTCTAGTTGTGCCAGCAGAACATATGAAGAGCTCATGCAATGGCACTTTATGCCCTAATAGTCAATAAATCATGTAGACACATAGTTCTTTGTTCATAGCTTGTATGTTCTTTTAAAGATGTATTTATTTTTTGTTTGTTTATTTATATATAAATGGTTTACACTTACAAGTACTTTTTGTCAAATATTTGTGGCTTAGACAATATATTTTATTTTATAAAAGGGGGTCCTCCTTTATTGTGGTCACCAGGTTGGGATCACATGACCAGCTGAATACTAAACGTTTTATTGTGGTCAGCTCCCTATTGTCTGGTAATTTTGGTTGTGTAATAAATCAATCCACTAAAAAAACGAAATCAATAAGATCAATAAGAGCCAATACTTCAGTGCTCCTTTAAGAATTGGTGTGTAGAAATTGAAGTGCTGTATTAAATCAGCTATAGGCATGTTTTTTTATTATTTTATTTTATTAAAATCCATAAAATATCACCACTACCTGACAGATATAATTGAAATGTGTGCATAAGGGGATAACCCAGTGCTTTTTAGCCAACCGAGGGGTGGGGTTGTAAAATGTTGGAAGTTATCAAAATAACTGAAGCAGTTACAGCAATCTTTGGGCACATATATATTTTTTGTGTTAATGAATTGTTGAGTTTTAGTCTTTTCCAGGTTGAGTCAAATGTGGGTTTCCTTCATTTAAAAGAGGCTTAGTGGACTGTCTCTGCACTAAATGTGCTGGATAAAATGGTTGGTTTGGATGAGAAAGGCTCTGCTAATTAACACATCTTAACAAAAAGCAAGATTTGGGTAGTGCACATGCTATGATACTGTATGTTTTATGGTGGCACATCCCAGCAGAAGCACTAAAACCAGCCTAAACTTGTTGGCTGGTATCAGTAGGTCCCAAAACTTGGTTGGTTTAGATGGGTTTTGTGCACTTTTTAGTTTTCCATGATGGGCCTAGTTGCTAAACAGTCTGTAGTGTGTGTGTGTGTGTTTCTTAAATGGGTAGTTCAGACCAAACTACCAAACCAAGTGTGAAAGTAGCCTTACACACACACACACACACACATGTTGTGTTTCCATGTTTTATGGGGACTTTCCATAGACATAATGGTTTTTATACTGTACAAACTTTATATTCTATCCCCTAAACCTAACCCTACCCCTAAACCTAACCCTCACAGAAAACTTTCTGCATTTTTACATTTTCAAAAAACATAATTTAGTATGATTTATAAGCTGTTTTCCTCATGGGGACTGACAAAATGTCCCCACAAGGTCAAAAATTTCAGGTTTTACTATCCTTATGGGGACATTTGGTCCCCACAAAGTGATAAATACACGCTCATACACACACACACACACACACACACACACACACACACACACACACACACACACTAGTATGTTTTCAGTTCATTGTTTTTCAAATTATGTGGTACAAGTTGCACACATAGCAAAATGTGCTTTTAAATGAAAATGTTTTTGTGTGCATGTGCCATTAGTCTACCTTTATTAATATTTCCAGATACTTCAAACCCCATACAGAAGTCTGTTATATGTCAATGCATGTGAAACGCATATATAATACAAGCCTGGCCAAAAAACAAGTTGCATACTCTTATATTTCATTGGACCGCCTTACAGCAAGCATTCGTCATGGCATTGTTTAGACAGCCTTATGCAAAGTCACAACATTTATTTCCATCCAGAGTTGTATTAATGTTTGGGCGAGATCTTGTATTGATGATGGGAGAGTCAAATCACTCCATTAAGTCTTCTCCAGCACATCCCAAAGACTTCCAATGAGGTTAAGGTCAGGACTCTGTCTTTCACAATTTGAGCCAGATGAATCTTGGCATTATCGTCCTGGAATATACCCGAGCTGTAAGGGAAGAAAAAGGCATGGACTCCACAAGACACCCAAAGGTGTCCTGTGGTATCTGGCACCTAGACTACAGCAGATACTCCAAGTCCTGAAAGTTGTGAGGTGGAGCCGCTGGGATCAGACTTCTTGGTCTAACACATCCCACAGATGCTCAATCGGATTGAGATCTGGGAAAGTTTTTGGCCAGGGCAAAACTTTGAACTCTTCATCATGTTCCACAAACCATTCCAGAACAATGTGTGCAGTATGACAGGACACATTATCCAGCTGAAAGAGGCCACAGCCATCAGGGAATACCATTGCCATGAAGGGGTGTACCTGGTCTGCAATGATGTTTAAGTAAGTGGCATGTGTCAAATTGACGTCTACATGAGTGGCCTGACTCAGGGTTTCACAACAGAACATTGCCCAGAGCATCACACTCCCTCCACCAGGTTGTCGTCTTCCCACAGTGCATCCTGGTGCCATCACTTCCCCAGGTAAACAGTGCACACGTATACGGCCGTCTGCGTGATGTAAAAGAAAACTGGACTCATCGGGCCAGGCAACCTTATTTCACTGCTCCAATGTCCAGTTTCGATGCTTGCATGCCCATTGTAGGCGCTTTCGAGGATGGACAGGGTATCATGGTAACTCTGACTGGTCTGCAGCTACACAGGCCCATAAGCAGCAGGGTGTGATGCACTGTTTCTTGTGACACATTCCTCCTGTAACCATCATTAACATTTTCTGTGACTTGTGAGACTGTAGACCTTCTGTCAGTTCGGACCAGATGGGACTGACTTCATTGCCCTCATGCAACGATAAGCCGTGGATGCCCATTTCCCATGCATTGAACACGTTGACTACGAGAACTGATTGTTCGCTTACCATCTAATCAACCTAGACCTTGACATGTGGTATTGTTAGAAGATGAACAACGTTATTCGCTTCACTTGAGAGTAGTCATAATGTTTTGGCTCATCAGTGTATATACTATGCTATTATACTGTATATTTAATTTCATGTATATTTACTTAATGTTTTCACTGATATAAGAAGTCACATACCTGTACAATTACATGTATATACAAAAATGACTGTTTTATACTGGATTTTCACATATTCAACACATTTCTATGAATACCTACTGTACTTGAATAGACATATTAGCCTAAATAGATCTGCAAAATATACTGTATGTAACAAACAAATAAAGGAGTTTAAAATATGTACATATATGCATACAGAATATGAATTATACGTTTTATTTGGGAACATTTATGCCATATATCAGATCTAGTTTTACCTGTGATGATGACGGCTTGAATTTCAGTATTGAAATACTTTCAGATTTCAAAGCTAAACAACATAACATGTAATCTTTTTTGCCTTTTACTTAATATGGTACATCCTTTCTGGTTTGATAGCACTTGCACGTACACTCTAAGATGCTGCCTTCCTCCCTAGACTTCATTTTGGATTCAAAGCACGCACACACATACAGAGTCCACAACTACCACAATAGGGACAATTGAGAAGGCTGATGTTGCAGCTCCACACTCTTAATGGAAACTGCAAGCTTTGTCATATCTAAAGATAACAACTGATCTGATGTCAGCTGAAGATAATGGTCACACATTAATCTTAGTGACAGGAGGTGTAGACAATATGTTCAAGACTGGGCTCCCAAATCATGTAGTATAAGACTTGTGCTGGTTACAGAATGTTATGTCTGCCTCGCAAGCGCTTCATTGATGGTAGTGATGCACCTTTGTCTGGACTTTAAAGAAGAAATAATTGTCATTGTAATGATTGAGGATTTGGAGATAAAGGAGAGAGGGATGATCTTATTATAGGCTAGATATGTCATGCTTATCTCGGACTAGATTCATGTTTGATCCTATACTAATAGATGTTATCAGTGGTTTAGGTTGTTAGTATGTTTGGCGAGGTAATGGAGAAGGAATTATTTAACAGAATTTTATCTGATCACAAAAAGCAGAAGTTATATGGCAATCATGGTTTAAATCCATGTTATATCTGAACTATATTAATGCCTTATTTATTGTGTATAAGCTTTTCTGCTAATTAGGTGATGGGATTAGTGGTGACATGCCCGAGGTTTTTATTTATGCAATTAAAAATGAGGTAAGGTGTCTGACAATTGGAAAGGCTGGCGTATATATTGTATTGTTTTTCTTCCTTCCTTCCTTCCTTCCTCCATTGTTTTACTTCCATCCTTTGGTCTTTCCTTTTTTCCATTCTCCCATATTTCCTTCATTACTTTCTTCCTTCTGTCCTTCCTTTATTCCTTCTTTAAGTCCTTCCTTTCTTCCTTTTGCTCTTCATTTTTATACTTCCTTCCTTCATTTCTCCTTTCCATCCTTCCTCCTTCCTTCCACCCTTGTTTTATTCCTACTTACCATCCCTTATTTTCTTCCTTTTGTCCTTCATTTTTATTTTTCCTTCCCTTCTTCATTCATTCCTTACTTACTTCCTTCCTTTACTCATTTTTCATCCTTCCTCCTTCTTTCCATCCTTCCATTATTTCTTCTTTCCATCCTTCCTTTCTTCCTTGTATCCTTGCTTTATTGTTTCTTTCCTTCCTTCCTTCCTTCCTTCCTGCCTGCCTTACTTCCACCATTACTTTTATTCCATCCTTTGGTCTTTCCTTTTTTCCATCCTCCCATATTTCCTTCATTACTTTCTTCTGTCCTTCCTTTATTCCTTCTTTCAGTCCTTCCTTTCTTCCTTTTGCCCATCCTTTTTATACTTCCTTCCTTCATTCCTCCTTTCATTCCATCCTCCCTTCATTCCTCCTTTCCATCCCTACTTTTCTTCCTTTTGTCCTTCATTTTTATCTTTCCTTCCCTTCTTGGTTCATTCCTTACTTCCTTCCTTTACTAATTTTTCTTCCTTCCTCCTTCTTTCCATCCTTCCATTATTTCTTCTTTCCATCCTTCCTTTCTTCCTTTTATCCTTTCTATATGTCCTTATTTCCCTTCTTCCTTGTATCCTTCCTTTATTGTTTCTTTCCTTCCTTCCTTCCTTCCTTCCTGCCTTCCTTCCTTCCTGCCTGCCTTACTTCCACCATTACTTTTATTCCATCCTTTGTTCTTTCCTTTTTTCCATCCTCCCATATTTCCTTCATTACTTTCTTCTGTCCTTCCTTTATTCCTTCTTTCAGTCCTTCCTTTCTTCCTTTTGCCCTTCCTTTTTATACTTCCTTCCTTCATTCCTCCTTTCATTCCATCCTCCCTTCATTCCTCCTTTCCATCCTTCCTTTTCCTTCCTCCTTCCTTCCACCTTTCTTTGATTCCTACTTTCCATCCCTACTTTTCTTCCTTTTGTCCTTCATTTTTATCTTTCCTTCCCTTCTTGGTTCATTCCTTACTTCCTTCCTTTACTAATTTTTCTTCCTTCCTCCTTCTTTCCATCCTTCCATTATTTCTTCTTTCCATCCTTCCTTTCTTCCTTTTATCCTTTCTATATGTCCTTATTTCCCTTCTTCCTTGTATCCTTCCTTTATTGTTTCTTTCCTTCCTTCCTGCCTTCCATCCTTCCTTCCATTTAGGCATTTATAAAATTAGCTAAGACAATTATAAATTAGCTAAGGTGTCTAACCTACTTATATAGGTATTGTGAATGTGTAAATTCTAGAGTATACTTCGTTTTCTGTGTGCAGTTCCAGCGACACACAAAGAAGCACACTGTCTGTGCTTCTTTGTATCCGGTTCACCTTTTTCATTAAAGAACTGCATTTAGATCCTCACTCCTCGTCTGCCCTCGTCTGATTCCTAACAGTCTGCATGTCTAGAAAAACTATACTGTGTACGGACACTCACAGCATGCACCGTGCTAAGGACAAGTCTTGAGTGATTAGTTTGGTCTAGTTAGCACCTGCTAGTATAGGCTGTAACTACACCATTATAGGGGCAAAAAGCATTTTTCTCTCTTGATTGCATTTAAAAGTAGCCTTGTTTTCTGATTTTTTTTTTTTTCAGAGCAGCATATAAATTGCAAACATTTAATTAAAAGGGTCCAAAACATTTGGTTTATGGTGGCCACAATGAGACAGTGTATTAATAGTAGTCACAGTAACGGACCAGGATTTTATTAGTGTTGTTGTGTCAAAGATATCTCTTGCACGCACAGGTCAAACATCTCAGTGAAATTGAGAGACGCAATGCTAAATTTATTGCATCAGTGACAATGCACAAGTAGCAGGTGCACATCAGTGCTGCCAACTATGTTCAATATTTGTATCCCCTTCTTGGCTGCATACTCCTGTTATGAGTCTGGACCTGGTCCAGTGATGAAGGCCCAGGGCAGCAATGTTTGGAAGGGAGGCGGACATTCTGTCACACTTGCTAACTGTCCTGTAATTTCCCTTTGATCCCATAATCTTGATTGGAAGAGTCGCATAAAGGCACACGTCATAACGGATTGCACAACTGCATATAATTTCTTTCTGTGACCAACAGAAGCTATCATGAAATAATATTATTATTATTTTTTGTAATTGTCTTTTGATTTCATGCCTTCCTACTTTCCATCTTTTGCTCCTTTCCTTCCTTCCTTCCTTACAGTCATTATCTTTGCAATTAAGTTATCATTTTCATAATTATGTTTCACACTTCCCCTGTAAGTAAATATGGTAAATTTGGAATTCCTTCCTTCCTTCCCTCCTTCCTCCTTTCCTTCCTTCCCTACTTCCTCCTTTCCTTCCTTTCTTCCTTACTTACAGTCATTATTTTGCTATTATGTTTTTGTTTTCGTAATTATGTAACACATTTCCCCTGTAAGTAATTTCGTCAATTTGGATTTCCTTCCTTCCTTCCTTCCTTCCTTCCTTCCTTACTTCCTTCCTTTCTTCCTTCTGTGCTTCCTTGCATCCTTCCTTATGGACAATATTTTTGCAATTATTTTACACATTTCTCTTAAGTAAATATGGTCAATTTTGATTTCCTTCCTTTCCTTTTTTTCTTCCTTACTTTATTCCAGCCTTCCTTTTACTTTCTTTCCTTCCTTCCATTCAGTATTTTTGCGTAATTGTTTTACCTTTTCTGTAAAAGTGTTACCTTTAAGTCAATATTGTCAGTTTGGTCAGTTTTGATTTAATTAATTCCTTCCTTCCATCTTTTTTCCTGCCTGGACTTCCTTACTTCATCATTTTAAATGAAGCTCAGAACACATAATGCATTTGGAATCCAACTGAAAAACAAGCCGATGGCTTTACCATTACCAAAAGAAGACATCAAATAGATGCCATTTATATCGAAGGCCTTGCCATTTTTTTCATGCTAATACTTGCTCTTGTATTCTACTTCAGAATTCACTCAAGTTGGCAGCAGAAAGACAGGTTACATGCATGGTTGCAAACATGCAACAACCTCTTGCTTAGGAACCCTCAAGCTAAAGCATTTGATATGTTGATATAGGCCTTAATGTGAAAATATTTTAAACTTGTGTATTTTCAGAATCAATTATGAATAAACATCATGCTAGAGATCAAAGCACCCATATCTATCTCTTAAATATATCAATTCATTCAAACCAAGGCTCAGGCATCTAAAGCTAATATAATTCTGTTCAAAAACAAGATTTTCTCTCGAGACATGATCTTCCCTTGTCTGGTTTTCGATATTTTAATGAGATGTTCTCGGAAAGCTAAACATGACACAACATACGTCATCGCCATATCTCCACGCCTGAGGCCTTCATGACACAGATACCAAAGAAGTTTGTTTACCCTCCTTCTAGCATGAAACCTTGTCACATGAAATCTTCAGTCTTTCATTTTATATCAGACGGCAAAGCTTTCCTCTAGCACAAGATTGGCTTAGTCACTCTCTTCTATATTTCATTATTTTAGGTTGTGCTATCCTTTCTACTCTAACTCAGCTCTAATAAGACATGTTTCACTTTTGAAGGTCTCATTTCGTGCATAAAGTCACACTCTTGGAAGACACTGACATCATCTGTGCAAAGATAGCTGACATTTCTCTGACTCTGCCTCGATTTTGTCGCTCTCACAAGCTCTTTATTTAAAACCCAAGCTTAATCAGTGAAGGCAATGTGCTGTTGCAGAGAGAGTTCTTCATTTCCATTTTTCAAAATGAAATTGATTCGTCAGGGAGAAATGAAAAGCTAAATTTCCATGACAAATGCAACGTATTCGAAAATCAGATATGTAAAATTGATGAAGGAAAAAATATGACCAATATCAACTGAAATACAGGAAGCAGAGACACAAAGAATGGACCTGAGAATAGTGAGTTGGACAAATGTTCTTTCTTTCTCATAAAATGAAGCCTAGAACCATTGCATTTTGTTTTGCTTTGCAAAATTTCATGACAACTAAGTACAACCCCATATATATATATATATATATATATATATATATATATATATATATATATATATATATATATATATGTATATATACACACACATCCTGTGTGCCTAATTATTAGGCAAATTGTTTTCCTCAGGATTAATTTTATTGGACATAAATCCAAGATGGTGGCGTGGTAGCATGCAGCGACCACTCCGGATCCAAAATGTTGTTTTTTTGTTAAAAAAGCCCGACTTTTGCGGCACATGGACATCAGAGCAACTGGTGTTCATGTCTACCATCGCCAGACACTCATGAAAACCAAGCTGCATGATGACCTGCAGGAGGCGCTACGCGTACTCGGCTTGCTGATGCCGGTGGCAGTGTGCGAGAAAGCGGAAGCGCGGCAAGATGGCAGGGGTCCATGCTAGGCTAAAAACAAACCCTAGCCGGCCGGCTCTCCCGTCTATCCTGCTCTCAAATTTTTGCTCCCTGGACAATAAACTGGACTATATCCGACTCCAGCAGGCTACGCAGCATGAGTTTAGAGACTGCTGCGTCTTGGTTTTCACAGAGACGTGGCTCAGCGACAGAGTTCCGGACGCCGCCATTCAGCTAGACGGGCTCGTCTCGTTTTGTGCCGACAGAAATACAGCTCTCTGCGGTAAGACCCGTGGTGGTGGCTTGTGTGTTTACATCAACACGGAATGTTGCAAGAACTCTATGCTAGTCTCTAGTTACTGTTCATCACTGTTGGAGCTTGTGACTGTTAGATGCAGACCTTTTTATTTACCACGGGAATTCACCACTGTTTGCAGAACCGGAGTTTACATTCCTCCCAGCGCTAACGCTAAGGAAGCGCTCTCTGAACTGTATGGGGCTATGAGTGAACTGCAGAACGCTCACCCCGACGAACTGTTTATTGTCGCTGGAGATTTCAACCATGCGAATCTCAAGACAGTGCTCCCTAAATTCCATCAGTATGTGGACTTTGCAACGAGAGGGGCGAACGCGCTTGATCTTGTTTACACAAACATCCCAGGTGCGTACCGCATGGAGCCCCGCCCCCACCTCGGCTACTTAGACCACATCTCTGTTATGTTAATTCCAGCATACAGACCGCTCGTCAGGAGCCATCTCTGCTTTTCAGGACTGTTTTGAGTGTACTGACTGGCACATGTTCAGGGAGGCTGCAACATATGGCCATTCTACCAACTTGGAGGAATACTTGGAGTGCATTGATGATGTCACTTTCTCCAAGACCATCACCACACGCTCCAACCAGAAGCCGTGGATGACTGCGGAGGTTCGCACACTGCTGAGGACCCGAGACTCTGCCTTCAGAGCAGGCGATAAAGCAGCCCTAAGAACAGCTAGGGCCAAACTGTCCCGGGCAATCAGAGAGGCAACGCGCGCACATGCCCAGAGAATCCACAGTAACTTCCAGGACAGCAGTGACACGCACGCATGTGGCAGGGCATCCAGGACATCACCAACTACAGGACAACATCAGATGCCTGTGACAAAGATGCCTCCCTTCCAGATGCACTGAACGACTTCTACGCTCGGTTTGAAGTGCAGAACGACGTGGAGGCGAGGAAGACCACCCCTCCTCCCAACGACCAGGTGCTCTGTCTTACCACGGCAGATGTGAGGAAAACTCTACGTAGAGTCAACCCACGGAAGGCTGCTGGACCAGACAACATTCCTGGCAGAGTGCTCAGAGGATGTGCAGACCAGCTAGCAGATGTTCTTACCGACATATTCAACATCTCTCTGAGCAGCGCCGTCGTTCCAACGTGCTTCAAGGTCACCACCATCATCCCCATGCCAAAGAAGTCTTCAGTGTCCTGCCTCAATGACTATGTCCCGTCGCACTCACACCAATCATCACGAAGTGCTTCGAGAGGCTCGTCATGAGGCACATTAAGACCCAGCTGCCCCCCCACACTAGACCCACTGCAGTTTGCGTATCGTCCAAATCGTTCAACGGACGACGCCATCGCCACAACCCTCTATCTGGCCCTCACCCACATAGACAAAAAGGACTCATACATTCGAATGCTGTTCATAGATTTCAGCTCAGCATTCAACACGATAATTTCCCAGCACCTGATTGGAAAGCTGAACCTGCTGGGCCTGGACACCTCCCTCTGCAACTGGATCCTGGACTTCCTGACTGGGAGACCTCAGTCAGTCCGGATCGGGAACAGCATCTCCACCACCACCACACTGAGCACTGGGGTCCCCCAGGGATGTGTGCTCAGTCACTGCTGTTCACTCTGCTGACTCACAACTGAGCAGCAATACACAGCTCTAACCACATCGTCAAGTTTTCAGATGACATGACCGTGGTGCGTCTCATCAGCAAGAACGACGAGTCCGCATACAGAGAGGAGCTGCAGCAGCTAACGGACTGGTGTAGAGCCAACAACCTGTCCCTGAATGTCGACAAAACAAAAGAGATGGTTGTTGACTTTAGGAGAGCACAAGGTTAACACTCTCCGCTGAACATCGACGGCTCCTCTGTGGAGATTGTCAAGAGCACAAAATTCCTTGGTGTTCACCTGGCGGAGAACCTCACCTGGTCCCTCAACACCAGCTCTATTACCAAGAAAGCCCAGCAGCGTCTCTACTTTCTTCGATGGCTGAGGAAAGCACATCTCCCACCCCCCATCCTCACTACATTCTATAGAGGGACTATTGAGAGCATCCTGAGAAGCTGCATCACTGCCTGGTTTGGGACTTGCACCGTTTCGGACCGCAAAGCCCTGCAGAGGATAGTGAGGACAGCTGAGAAGATCATCGGGGTCTCTCTTCCGTCCATCAAAGACAAAGACATTTACAAAAAACACTGTATCCGCAAAGCAACCAGAATTGTGGACAACCCTACACACTCCTCACACAAACTCTTTACCCTCCTGCCATCTGGCAAGAGGTACCGAAGCATTCGGACCCTCACGGCCAGACTGTGTAACAGCTTCTTCCCCCAAGCCATCAGACTCCTCAATACTCAGAGACTGGTTTGACACACACACACACACACACACACGTGTCCTGAGTTGCACTTTAATTATTGTCAATTTATAACTGTCTGCAACCTCAATAACTGCTATGTGCATAGAACACTATCTCATAGTATGTTATGTTTACATTTTTAGAAACTGTCATCTTTTTGCACTACTGTGTACTGGTCGGTGCTTTTTATGTAGCACCATGGTCCTGGAGGAACGTTGTCTCATTTCGCTGTGTACTGTACTAACTGTATATGGTTGAAACGACAATAAAAACCACTTGACTTGACTTGACTTGACTTGACTATTGTTGAACAAACACAATGCTCTCATTCAATCCAAAATGATATTGAACCTCAAATCTGAATGCTCAGCAAAGAAAAAATGAGTTTTGTCTTTCTCAGGGGAATATATATATATATATATATATATATATATACACACGTGCACAATTATTAGGCAACTAAATTACAAAAATAATTTCTCCCAACTCAATTGTTTATCCTCAATTTATAGAGTAGGTGCAACAAATAAGTAACACAAAATGACAATTAAATAAAATGTTTGGCCTTGTTTGGCCACCCTTCTTTTCAATAACTACCATGAGCCTTCCATCCATGGAGTCTGTCAATTTCTTGATCTGTTCATGATCAACTTTCACTAAAGCAGCAACCACAGCCTCCCAAACGCTGTTCAAAGAGTCGTATTGTCTTCACTCACTGTAAATCTCACATTTGAGAAGGGCCCACATGTTCTCAGTACTATTTAAGTCAGGTGAGGAAGTGGGCAAAGTCATTATTTGGACATCTTTGAGGTCCTTTCTGGCAAGCCAAGCAGTGGAGTACTTGGATGCATGTGATGAAGCATTGGCCTGCATAAAGATCTTGGGCTTCTTGAATCCTGAGGACTCGTTTCCAGAAACTGGCAGTAGGTTTGAGAATTGAGTTTCAGTCCATCTTCAACTCGAAAAGGTCCAACTACCTCATCCATAATGATAGCAGCCCATACCAGTACCCCTCTTCCACCTTGCTGGCACCTGACTCGAAGTGGTGCCCTGTGTCCATTAGTGATCCCGCCACGGGCCCATCCATCTGGTCCATCAAGAGTCACTCTCATTTCATCTGTCCATAAAACCTTTGAAAATTCTGTCTTCATGTATTTCTTTGCCCAATCTTGACGCTTCAGCTTGTGAATATATTCAGTGGTGGTCGTGTTTCAGCCTTCTTGACCATGGCCATGTCTCTGAGCACTTGGCACCTTGTACTTCTGGACACTCCAGGTTGGATGCAGTTCTAAAATATGGTAACATTGGAGGATAATGGGTTACTGGTAGCTTCACGTTTAATTCTTTTAAATTAAACGTGAATCAAACATTTGATTGTCCGGTGGTCACGCCTCAATATTTTAGCTATTTCAAGAGTGTTGCATCCATCTGAAAGGTATTTTACAATATTTGACTTTTCAGTGTCAGTTAAATCTCTTTTTGGCCCATTTTACCTGAGGTAATGACGCTGCCTAATAATTATGCACACCTTGATATAAGGTGTTAGTCACTTTCGACACACCCTCCCTCATTACACAAACATATACCACCTGAAAATGGTTGAATCCAATAAGCATTCAAGTTTATATGGTTTAGAGTTGGAAAATGTGCATGGAAATAATGGTAATATCACAATACTCACTTGCCTAATAATTGGGCACGCTGTGTGTATAATAATCTGTCAATACCTTTTACTACTTCAGTTTTGCATATCTTTTTTTTATTGTGGGGGAGGGCTTTGTTCTGTTGTCCTGAGAATAAGCATATATAATATTAGTATTTCTTTCCTGAATTATGACCCAGACATATTCTTGACAGTTTCTGTTAAAGCTTCTTTTATAAAATGTTAAATAAAGGATTGTCAAACATCCATTTTTCTCTGTAATTAAAACTCTGATTACACAGATGTATTATACGTTGTTTAGATTGACAGCTTGGGCCCTGTGGTCAGAGTCCAATGAGAATAAGAGGACTATTGAAATGGCTCTGTACACACGTGGAGAAAACCTCCCAACGGAACAACAGCCTATTACATGACTGCTTTTGTGAAGTGCCGTAAAAGACAGATATACCTCTGAGATTTAAACCAGATGATTCTGGAGAAGTGTGTGTGTGTGTGTGTGTGTGTATGTGTGTGTGTAAGTGTGTGTGTGTGAGAGGGCTGTCCCAGATTATATGGCTACATCTCTATCTTTAGACTGATGATGTGCACCTATCAACATCTGAAGACCCATTGCTTTAAATCAAACCATCAGCGTTCTCAATTCTTTTGCTTCAGTGACATAGCTGAAACATTTTATGATCCTGCGTTAAGCAATGTTTCTTTTCCTGGTTTTGGAAGTAGAAACTGCTGTCATAAAGAGCTTCATACTGAATCTTTATGATGTAGATCACACTGTAAAAAATAATAATGTTTTGTTATACAACCTAAAAAAATGTGCTTCATGACGTAACATTTAAATTGTCCACAGTTGAAAGTGCCTACAATGGGCACGCAAGCATCATGACTGGGCCTTAGATTAAACAATTATTGCTGTTTAATCTTACTAAATGTACCTAACAAATTAGTTTGCACAAATAAAAGTCATTTTTTTGGTTAGATTAAGTAAAAATACATCTTTGAGGTAACAATTGTCGGTTACCAATTTTTTTTTAGTTCACTCCTAGTTATGCCTGAGGGTAGCACGGTGGCCCAGTGGTTAGCACTGTCGCCTCACAGCAAGAAGATCCTGGGTTTGAGTCCTGGCTCAACTAGGGCCTTTCTGTGTGACAAATGCTAGGAAAGAGAGAGAGTCCTAGTTATGAGATTTTTTTGTGTTAAAAATGGGCAATAAACATAAAGGTTCCTTTTTTAGGTCACTCATTAAAGTATTTTAACACGGCTCTGACCATGTTAACTCATAAAGATCATGTTTGCTTGCTTCCACTGAAGGACAAGAGAACATTATCAAATAATGCTAGCTAACATAAATAATCATGTTTTTGCACAAACTGATCCATGTCAGTCCGTGCCAGCTTAAGTGCATGCTGTCATCGGGGCTGGACTGGTAATCTGGCATACCAGGCATTTTCCCGGTGGGCCGACGCACTTTAGGGGCCGATCAGGGGCGGACTGGCCATCGGGAGAACTGTGCGGGCCGGTGGGTTGGCCGCGAAATGTGGCGAAATGTGAAAGAAGATGATATTTTATATTGTGTACATTAATGCAAGAACAGACTGTTTGCCTTCCTTCCATTTAGCCCATTAGTACAAACACAGATTTCACTTGATTCCCACCAATATTTATCCAGAAGATCCCCACAAATATTTGGCCATCACTTTAGGGGATTAATCCCATTTATTCTTGTTTACCTAGAGTGTGTAACTTGACGTGACAATGTTTCTTTGCACAATTTTCATTACACATACTCCCATTGGAATCAAGCTGATGCTACCTAAACATTCACCATTCTGGGTAGCTGCCAAATAGACATCAGAGAGAAAGTAGGGGACCTGACTATTTTATTAGCACACTGCTCTGTTGAATTAAAGCAAATTAAAGGGAATGTTGCTTCGGATAAAAGCATCTGCTAAATGATTATATGTAAACGTAAATAGTTCATCCATAAATGAAAAGTGTGCTCTCATTTATTCATCCTCTTGATGTTCTGAAACCATGTTATTTTCTTTCCTCAGTGGAAAACAATGGGACATGTAAGAATGATAGACAGAATGTCAGTCACCATTCATTTTGATGAAGGAACTTGAATTTTTAAGTGAACTTTAACTTCAATTTAGTGTGTGAAACAATTCAATATTTCTTAAAACTTACCTCACAGCCTTATATTGAATATGATAGCTTTGTTGCTTTGGTTACTCTTGTTTTGGACTGGATCTTTATAGCTAGCAACTGAAAATCCATTAGTGGACGTTTGCTAGCTAACAAGAAAGAAAACTAGCTAGCTATTTTCTCTGACAGAGGTGAAGTGTGTACTTTAGATTTATTTCCTCAAAAAGTGTAAACAGTGGCTTTGCGGTGCTTTCAACACATCGACCTGGTCAGATAGTGACTCTACCTACATTTCTTGCATGTAGTTATTTTCATGTAGCTAATTGCTTGTATTGCAGCACAAATCATGAGCAAAACAGAAGTTTATCAGTTCTTAAACATGTTCTTTTCACTCTGTTCTTCAAACAATGCTATACAAATATGAGCCAAAATATTATATTCACTCACAGGTGAAGTGAATAACATTGATCATCTCCTAACAAGGCCTGGGTAGATTAGATGGTAAGCGAACAATCAGTTCTCGTAATCAATGTGTTGAATGCTGGAGAAATGGGCAGGAGTAAAGACCTGAACGACATTGACAAGGGCCAAATTGTTATGGACAGACGACTGGGTCAGAGCATCCCTGAAACCTCTGGGGTGCTCCCGGTCAGCAGTGATGAGTACCTACTGACAGTGGTCCAAGGAGGGACAAACCACAAACTGGTAACAGGGTGTTGGGAGCCCAAGGCTTATTGATGTGCGAGGGCAACGAAGGAATGTGACACAACACCCAGTGCATTGCACCATGCTGCGTATGGGGCTGCGTAGCCGCAGACTGTTCAGACTGCCCATGATGACACCTGTCCACAGTAGAAAGTGCCTACAATGGGCACGCAAGCATTGTGACTGGGCCTTAAAGCAGTTGAAGAAGGTTGCCTGGTCCGATGAGTCCCGTTTCATTTGCATCACATGGACAGCTGCGTACATGGGCGCCGTTTACCTGAGGAAGTGATGGCTCCAGGATGCACTGTGGAAAAACGGTACAAGCCAGTGGACGGAGTGTGATACTCTAAGCAATGTTCTGCTGGGAAACCCTGGGCCATTCATTTGTATGTCATTTTGACATGTGCCACCTACCTAAACATAGTTGCAGGCCAGATACACCCCTTCATGACAATGGTATTCCCTAATGAAAGTGGTCTCTTTCAGCAGAATAATGCTCCCAGCCACACTGCACATGTTGATCATGGAATGGTTTGAGGAACATGATGAAGAGTTCAAGGTGTTGCCCTGACCTCCAAATTCCCCAGCTCTCAATCCGACTGAGCATCTGTGGGATGTGCTGGACCAACATGTCCGATCCATGGCAACTCCACCTCGCAACTTACAGGACTTGAAGGATCTGCTGCTAACGTCTTGGTGCCACATACCATAGGACACCTTCAAGGGTCTTGTAGAATCCATGCCTCAGCGGGTTGGAACTGTTTTGGTGGCACGTTTAGGACCAACAGCATATTAGGCAGGTAAACAGTAATGTTTTACACTATTGGTAGGTTTAGATTGAAGGTTTAGAAACTTTGATAGTATGATAAATATTGAATACATATTTATATATTTATTTTTCTACAAGAAAGCATTATATGTGCTTTTAACTATAGGATAAAGATTTAGGATATGTTGATCCTCAAATTGCCAGAATCATCAAGGATTGCACAAAACAATACAAATAAAATCAATGAATTTTAAAGATGGAATATTAATACAAAAGTACTCCTTTCAAATCATTATTCTGTACATGGCTACTAAAACTCATGTACTACTTTCCCAAGTTTCTTTCCTTCCTTTAGAAAAAGAAACCCTTGAGGTGGTTAAAACTTTTATCATCTTGGTTTAGGATTCTGCCTGTTTGATTGTATGTTCTGTGCCCTATGGCTGGCCCAGGGAGAACTGCGAAGAAACTAGCATAGATTCCATCTTAGCCCTGTAGCTCCTGGGGCTGTGATGTTTTTGGCTCGGATAGTCTCCGGATCCCACCTGCTGGTATTGCGATCTGACAATAGTCTGCTGAAAACAACCTCCCTCTATTGTCTTCTGCCCTGGATCTCCCCAGGGCTTCTTCTGCAGTGACATTCAGGTCCTTGACACTATTGAGAATGTGCAGAATGGCATTGAATGCATCCAGTCCTTCACTGTTTGCTTCATAAAGGCAGATGACAGGGATTCATTTCAAAGGGGAAGCTTCAAGAGGGTCACTCTGTATCTTGTATGGCAGCTTTCTGTAACAGACAAAACGGGGCATGAAGTCAATGTGCCCCATCGCATGGGAGGACGGCTGTTGTTTGACATGGCTATCAAGAAAAGGAATTGTGGATTACAAATGATGCATAAAGAGGATCATTTCTCCACAGCAAACACAATTTTTCTTACTCAGTATATTGTCTTATTTTCCAGTAAAGAAAATATCTAAACATCCTTAAAACAAAATGCATTTACTTGAGATGACTGATGAAGACAAAATGACAAGCTTTCAAGTCTTGTTTTCAGTAATGAGTAATCGAAGAAAATGTAATGTGGTTTATGCTTAAAACAAGAAAAAATGTGTTTAGCCTATGGGGTAAGAAAAAAAAAGTTTGACCTTTTATTTATTTATTTATTTTCCTTTTTTTCTTACCCTATTGGCAAAGTTATTTTACATTATTTGTTCTTGTTTTAAGCATTTGCCTCACTAAATCTATCTATCTATCTATCTATCTATCTATCTATCTATCTATCTATCTATCTATCTATCTATCTATCTATCTATCTATCTATCTATCTGTCTGTCTATCTATCTATATATCTGTCTGTCTATCTATATATCTGTCTATCTATCAATCAATCTATCTATCTATCTATCTATCTATCTATCTGTCTGTCTATCTATGAATCTATCTATATATCTGTCTGTCTGTCTGTCTATCTATATATCTGTCTATCTCTCTCTCTATCTATCTATCTGTCTGTCTGTCTATCTATATATCTGTCTGTCTGTCTGTCTGTCTATCTATATATCTGTCTATCTCTCTCTCTCTCTATCTATCTGTCTGTCTATCTATCTATATATCTGTCTGTCTGTCTATCTATCTATATATCTGTCTATCTATCAATCTATCTGTCTGTCTATCTATCTATATATCTGTCTATCAATCTATCTGTCTGTCTATCAATCTATCTATCTATCTATCTATCTGTCTGTCTGTCTGTCTGTCTGTCTATCTA